>NC_025996.2:5875540-6080540 GCF_000442705.2 Elaeis guineensis | reverse complement strand
CCTTTTGCACCCCTCATATTTCTTGTTTTGATTCACCTTTAACTTTACCATGTCCCTGAAGTTTAACTGCTTCACATGTATAGCCGGTTTTGCTTTGGATTACTGCATACTTTTGATTTCAAGATTGCATTGGAATTAATTAAATTTGTAGGGGAATTAAGTAATATTATATGATGTGAATGCCACTGAGATTGGTGAAAATACTACGGCACTTTGCAAAATGCCATGTAATTAATTGCAAATTAATTGCAAACAAGTGATGTTCTTATGTAATTTCATTACTCACTATCTAATGATTGAACCTTTTTTCTTTCCATGACGTATCTTCCAATAATTAGTAGTTTCTGCATTCTTGTTTTTCTAGGGTAACAACAAACCAATAACTTTTAGCTAATATAAGTTTGACTAATTGTCAATTATAGTGGCATCGTGCTATTTGTACAACAATCATTTAGTGTTTTGCGTGTCAATTGGGTTTGTTTGTAATACTGCATGTAGGTTTGTTGTTTAGCCCTTTGAGAAACATGAAACGTGGTGGCTGACACTTGAGGATACGGTGAGTGGATGGAATTCCCACCTGGTATAAAGTCAAATGTGTAAATCTTAAAGGAACGCATGCCCTATAAGTGGGACCACAAATAAAAGGGGTGCACTTGTAAAAACCATAAAATGAATCCATTCATATAAAAATGCAATGATTCATAAAAGAATGTTAAAATACTTATAAAACATGTATGTGTTTGATCTGTACACAAGCCTATAAGTTGCTAAATTCTTTCTTGAACCCTATCTCAGAGTGTAAGTGGATTGCAAATTAAGACTACCAATGAAAGGTAGATTGACTATGTATTGCGTGTGGTAGGTTCTTTTGGATTAGAGAGTATATATACCAGTGAGGAAACTACATAATAAGGCACCATGATGCCATGCTCTAAAGACTAGCTGAAATGATGGTGGAAGATGCATGCCCACCAAAGAGAAGCATGGGCAGAAGGATGCACTTGTATATAGATAAGTCACTGAGGTGCCACTTTCTGGATGAGACAACTTTATGGAAAAGTTGACTTTTATGGGAAGATGGACCTTGGGAAAATAAGGGACAACTTCAAAATCTCTTAATATTGCTAGGACACAATTGTAGGCTTATGAGGTTGGTGAAGAACAATAGCAAGGTTGACCAAGGTTTGTTTTTAGTATCGGATACTGTACTGGTATCATTCTATTATAGTGTCGGTGTGCGGTATGGTATAAGATGAAGTGCACCAAGTCTCAGTACTGTACGAGACTATGTACCCATTAATAGCAGTACAACAAACTTTGGGGTTGACAATTTCTAACTTGAACCCACTAGAAATAATTAGGTTTGTGTAAGAGCCTTTTATAATTAGGTTGCATCTGGGTTTGAGACTCCAATTTGATAGATCATGGTTTGGACAAGCCTAAAAACCCTAGGCCCTAAGGATGGTAATGATAGTGCAATGCGTAGATCCAAGCATTTTAAGCTCGGCCCACCTGACCTGATTCTACGTGGGCTTGGGTATGGGTTTTTGAGCCCAAGATTTTAGGCTTGCCTGAGTTTGGAGCTGAGAATCGGTTGAGCGGAAACAACATTAGCTTGACCTAGGCTGACTCAAGATTTATATAAATGTGGTACATAGATATATGTAATGTATATTATCATAAACATAATTTTAGTTAAAAGTTTAAGCATTAAAATCATGCTGTCAACCCTCGCTTATTATCCCGAGAAAATCCATTGCCCCCCTTATCATCTCTGGCACTCCACCCCTGTACCTCCACCCCTCCCTCTTCCCCCTCCTCACTCTACCTCCTTACCTCCACCCCTCTCTCTTCCCCTTCCTCGCCTCTATCAAGTGATAAAAAAATCATCATCATCTGACTGATCCAGTGGCTTGCATTGTTTCCTCCATCAATAACAGGTAGCTGGGTCTGGGAACTGTAGCTTTTATGATGCAATTCATGGTATAAATAATTATCTCATAACAGCTAATGGCTGTGATCAAGGACCATGATGGGCAAGCCATCCAATAGTGTGGGCCCATTTCATGAACGATCTAGTGGTGATGGTTGAAACTCAAAGCCAGATCCAGTTGAGCTTAAGTAAGGTGTGCTGCCATCTAACACTGCATGATATTTGGTATAGCCCTGATGTTAATAAGGAGGTGGGATGGTTGGCCTACCAATACATGTTCTTTATCCAAGTGTTGGTGCGCCCCAACCATATTCTCTCTTCTATCCTATTACCCATTCCCACCATGTTTCTTTTACTTCACCTTAAATGCCATCCCAATCTAACTCTTTATCCCAATGTTAGAGTGTGAGAGAAAGAAAGAGAGGGGGGCCAAGTGGACTTGGTCAAACACTTACCCATTTCCATGGCCTTTCCCATAATAAATGCTGTTCCGACTTATAAGTGTTTTACGGAATTCTTCAATTTGACCTCAACTAATAGAACCTAATGGCTTCACTATGCATATCCACGAGAGAGAGAGAGATGGGGACTACTTTGTAGACACATCCACAACTTATCCGTCCCGTCTTTTCAAATATCTCATATCCATCTCCCTGTCCCTTTCTCTACTACATTTAGGTGAGCCCCACCATCTTGTAGACCTATAGGCTATCTCTTTTATCAGGGGTTAATGCTCAGGTTGTCTTAGAGTTCATTGGCTCTTGTTCTTGGAGTCTGTCAATTTTCTTTTTCTCATGGGCCAGGGCTCAAGTTTCTGGCAGCATGTTAGCTTTTGGTGGGACTGCTTGTTGGCACCGACCAAGTGCTGCCACTGGCTCTTATTGAGATGAACTGAATCGCTTAATCATGGATGCCATGTCGGGGTATGTTGGCTCTCATTTTCATTAAAGGCCTATGAGTTATCCTTGTTTCCTAGTATGCATTTCGTCTCTTTATCATGTCTCTAATATTGCCTGTCATGCTGCCTGAAGTGCACCAAAACACTGGCTATGCCTGCTACAGCTTTATGTTATGTTGGTGAGAGTTTTATGATGATACAACATTAAAGGGAGATATAAATATGTAGCCCAAGAAATTTCATTGCAAGTTATATGTACATGAAACATTTTGCTACAGCCTGGGGCCATGCTTATTTTTAATGCATGAGTCTCTTGCCTTGTCTTTTTAACTTCCACATAAATTCGATGTTGTCTGTATGGATTCTTCGATGGTCATCTACAAGTTTTTAGGAAACATCCAGCAATGCCCTAAATTCCTTCATATTTTAAATTTGTTTCTGCAGAAAATATCATCTTGATGGAGTAAATTGTGGTCATTTATAGGTTAATTGCCAATATTACTCAGAGGTGGAGAAAGTGCTGAAGGAGGCTGAAGTTCAGAAGCTTATGGAAGAGAATGTCAGGTTAACTGCAAGGCTTGATAAGTAGGCACAATTGGTGGCCAGGAATGAATGGATGAAATTCGTGGCATTGAACAATCCTGGCATATGGTTCACGATTTACCATCAGAATTTTAACCTCAGGTTGTCTTAAATTGTGATTGTAACATGCTGTTTGTTTTGGTTCTGTGAATTACATATGCTAACAAGTAATAGATCTATTATTCAAAAGGGCATATGGATGTTGAGTCCACCATGCTTGCTAGAGGTGGGGAATTTGTATCAAGTGGAGAACTGTGGTCTCTGATAGGACTGCACACTAGAACATGCATTGTCAGCAGCGCATACCTATCATTTCATCCTTGTTATTTAATAGTTTATTTCCATTATAGATTGGTCATACTGTTTAAGATATCCGCTTATTATCCATTTGATGTGTAGGTAGGAAACCTTCTCTTTTTTTTCCTTTTCTTTTCTTTCTTTTTTTCTTTTTCTTTTTTTTTTCCAAATGTACGATTTTTTTTTTTTCCTTGGCAATTTAAGCATTCAGTGGAGATGTAGATTTGCATTTTAGAAGGACTGCTGTTGGTTTAGTATAGAAGTGTTTGGAACCAACCACTTTTGAGTATGCACCCAAGGACACCCTTGAATCTTCATGGTTGATATTAAAACATTTTGGAGCACTGTGTTTGGAACATATATCTGGAAGTTATTGTCAATATTTGCAGCTTCTGCTGCTTGCATTGGACTTGATTTTGTTATTGATTTCTTATGTACTTTTGTACTATTGCCTGGACAGCATGACATATAGAATAATGGCTTAGCTATGTGATAGGACTCTTTTCCCAGTATAATACTTTCCACACGAGAGAGAAAAAAGGAAAAGTGATGAAACTTACTGATGCCTATCCATATAATGCACAAAATGTTTAATTGCTCTTGAACTCACGCATTGTGATTTATGTCACAGCAATGGCTTGCTCTATTGCATTGTAAAAATTATATCAAGTACATTCATATGAGTAGAATGGGTCTATTAGATTGCATCATCTCAGGTTATCTGTTAGAGGGCGTAGCGTGTTGGAATCACGACCTGCTGGATGCAGAGCAATATGCTTTTCTTTTAAGGATAAATTAGTTGAGAGAAAATTTTGATCGCTTATTTAGGCCAGATTGAGCAGAGGCTGATTATGGCTCACAATGGCAGCTGGTTTGGAGACACCTTTGGATGTCTTTGTGATCCAGAGCACAGCAAACTTTCTGATGGTTTATTTTATTCGCATTACCTATAAAACCTTTATATATTAGAGATCAATAATATTCAGAGAGAGAAACATTGAAAATTTGCGGCAGCTTGCCAAACAAAGGCTAGATTTCAGCGTCCAAGAGTTGGCAAGCATACTTTTAAGGGACTTTGATTACCACAACAGTATGTTTAGCTCTGATCTTTGCATAATTTGGCTGTATGCTGATGATTCATTGATGATAACTAGCTATTCAAGATTGAAATTTTCCATGATTGAAAACCCAAACAATGTTTCAAGCAATTATTTGATACTCGATGCAGCTAGTCAAGAACATGTGGAACCTGAACGGCTACTAATTATAAATTTTAGGTTTAAAGCATTGGTACTCTTGTTTCGGCATGGCAATATGCTATGTACATTAGCTCATGCCATAATGAAAAGAATATGATAGTTCACTGATCCATTTGGATTACATCCTTGACTTCAGCAAGGTTCTTCAAAGCCATGTCGTGACCAACAGCTATTTGCTCTGAACTGTGAGGGCCTATAGCTTGATGCTGTTTGCAACTGGTACCTGAACATTGTGCACTTTACCTGACTCTAGCTAAAGTCCTAGCATGTGCAAAGTGGCCAGCCAGCCAGGCAGCTTTTGCATTGCCATTATGATTTCCTTTCAACTTAGGGTTACTACCGGATCACAACTAACCGGAAGAAGGGCTTCTAATTCTTTTTTATGAATAGTTTGAGAAGGTTTGAATTTTAGCTTCTTGGATATGGATGTTGAGATGTTCCTTCCACTTGGCTTTCTTCCAGTGAGAAATAGGGTCACTCTGTCTATAGTTTCTGGTTGACCTTCTGAAACTCCCTTTCTTGCCTCCTCCTCGCCCTTCATGCTTGAAACATTTTGGTAAGATAAATTAATTCTCGAATGGAAGTTTTGGTTCTAGGTTTTGTGTTCCTGTCTCCTGCGAATTGTGCTTATTGGAGTAGTGAAAGGGCATTCATTGGCTGTAAGAATAGAATTGTAAAGGCGCATAAATAAATCTTTAAAGGAAAAAGGACCTTTTGACAAACCGGTATTGGAGTTCGTGGTTTTGAAAAAGGTTAGGGTTATCTCCCACTGTGGTTCTAGTGGATTTAGTTCTCAAAGTAGTGTATCACTTTCACTTTTGTGTTGACCCTCTGCAAATTGAGAACATATGGACCTTTCATCAAAAGTATAATGGAATGCTGAGGTTCTCCCTGAAAACATAATGATTTATTGAAGGTTATCTTCACAGTACATGGGATGACTTTTCTTTTGGGAACTCCTTCCATTACAAAGATGGCCCGGGCACTGTAACCATGGCTAGCTATCCCTTTCCAGGGATTAACTTTTATGAGTCCTCTGTCACCTTCCATTGTCATCAAAGGTCATGTTCTCAATCAGTGCTTGCTTTCAGTGGACATTGAAGGTGCACTGAGAGAGAGAAAGCCTTTGAATGGTGCCAAGGGCTCACTGAGGACTTCTGGATGTCAGAGCTCCCAACAAGCTCTGTATATGCTAAGGGGAAAGTAACTTTCACAAAGAAGCCAAGCCTAGGCTTTGGTATATAGATAAGTGGCATGGCCAACAGGACTCGGATTTAAATATCCACACACATTTAGATGCCAACAAGAAACTGCACTTTCTTTAGATTCTTCTGGGCCACTGGGCATTACCCAAGTTGTCACATGAAGCTCTATGTGTGGTTAAAAAGCAGTCACCTTTTTGGCATTGCACACGAGAAAAAGCTACAGATATGGAGAAGTTTTATGAGAGCCTATGCCTTGGATCATTGGGGAAGAGACAAAGCAGCAGGAGGGTGCTGGAATGATAGGTGGCTTTCACTACCATATGATCATGGGAAACACTTGGGGAGGGAACAGCCACATAGCACTTTGTGAGACCCCATTTTAACCCCTCCACAGTGTTGGGATTAACAAAGTCTCCTCCCAAAAAGAGGTTCACGAGTGTGCAAAGGGGAATCATTGAGTTGACCTTTGACAGGTCTTTTTCTGTCTTCCTCCACCCTTCAACTTCCATCACACATCCATTATCTTCTCATAAAACAAAGTCCAAACTTGGCTCTGTTCTGAGACTCCAGATAATTGTTTTGTATTTTCCCTGCACTATCATCATTCACCATTACTGTGTTCCCCCAAAAGAGAGGATATGGCTATAAGCTAGACATAGGAACATAGCCGTTTTGGACATCTCCAAAGCTAAAGCACCTAGAGTTACTGATCCCGCTGTAGGTAAAAACTGCGTGTTTTTCCTTCCGTTAGCTGAGATAAACTCATGCTACACCTATTACAATTTACAAATAAAGAAAAAACTATAATCTCCCAAGCTCGTACTCGGGTCATTCATAGAAACATGGGAAAAGATAAGAGCCTCGAAGTTCAAGGTTAACTATGGATGGGCTGAGGTGTTGTCCCTTAGCTGTTGACCTTTGTGCATATGGGCATATGGCTAGGCATACGACCAGATACTCTTGCTCTTATGAACTTTCCCTGGTCATCTTTAAGCAATGTAAAGATTGAAAAAACTGTACTTTTCACATTATTCTGCTCTGATCTTGTTGACACTTTATATAAAAGAAAAGAATCCACCACTACCACTGAGCTTTGGTAATTGGGACTTGTAAAGTTAGAGCTTTGCTGATTTTCTAGTTGGGCAACTGGGTTAGGCCAGAATTGGCTGAGAACTGTGAGCTTTATCACTTCCTAGCTTAAATTATACTGTTCTTAGGCTTAATGGGAGGAATGAGACAAATTGGTTGTTAAGTAATTCTTTTCTAGGCTAATTCATCCCTGAAGTGATTTGACCTTGATGTCTGGTTCTCCTACAGTTCATAGACCTTTGATGAAATAGATAGGAGATGACCCCTCCCCTAGATTCTCCTATGGTTTATAGACCGTTGCTATTAGGTAATTGGGATCTTCAAACTAAATTATAGAGCATAGTTGCTTCAGCGTGTTTGTTCACATGTAACCAGACCCACTGCACATTGAACTGCTACAATTGGTGGTAATTCAGTATTTTCATCTTTGTAAGTGCAGTTATTTGCAACCTTCATGTTCGAATCCTTTATCAACCCACCGTGTTTTAAATAACGGACTGGGTACTCTTACCTGTTTCAGCTACAAATTGAGATGCTATAATCGAGGGCACTTAGGGCATTCCTTAGTGTTTCACTTGCGAGCGTAACTGGAGTTGTTTGATTCTAGTTCTATCCAACTCAAATCATTCAGCACCAGCAACTGGAATACATAGTGCTTGAGATGCAAATTTCATCATTCAGACCAGAAGCTCTCCGGCATTGAAGAATGGTTACAGGATCGTGGGCTAAGAAGATAACTGAGAATCACTTTTCGAGGTACAAGGAACGGTCAGGTTGCAATGCCGATTTGATCCAATGGACAATGCATGGAATCGTGCCTGTTGATAATTCTTTTATGGATTGGAAAATGTAGAGCAAGAGCATCATCGTTTAGCTGCGCATAGAAGTCTCATTTGCAACCCATGGATGTGAACTGGAGGTTGGTGGAGTAATGCTTTTGCTAAATTTTTCTGGGTAAAGAGCATGTGAATGGAACAGCAGGTTCGGCTTTAGCATGCTGCCTGCTCCATCCTCTTATCCTGCAGAACTCTCCCCCATTTCAGTAGTAGGCTCCATGAATACCATTAAATGATTCCTTGAAGATCAAACTTTTAATTTTGGAATTTCAATTTAATGTGAACCTTGTATGAATTAATGTTTTATTCCTTGAGGCAACTTGCTGCAGAATTTTGAAACGCTAACTAATGGGGATATTTATATATTTTGTTGATTAAGTGGTTTGAGGAAAGGCTTAGAGTGCGTTTGGGTTACCATGTGAATTGGAATTGAAACGAAATCATGTTCGTTCCAGCATGTTTGGTTCGTTATAGCAATTGGAATAAAAATAGAATTTAAATATCAAGAAAGAATCGGAATTGAGTTTTAAGGATTGGATATTTTTATTTTTTTTTTAGAATCAAAATAAAAATAAATTCTCTCTAACCAAATGGTTAAAATGATAGTTGACTCATTTTCATTTCTACTTAAGAGTCCAATTCTTCCCAATCAAATATATTTTCAATATATTTTCTTTGAAAAGACCTGCATAGAAAAAATAAGATTGCTGTCCACTCCTTGGACTCCATCAGGCTAATAACGCAGAGAAATTGGTGGGACCATCGGAACGCATGGGCATAACGCATTAAGCATTGCTCTAAATCTCCGTTGATCTCGAATTCCCCCATGGTGATGGACACATTGACGATGGCTCCAAAGGATAGATTCTGGGCGGTTCAGGTGTCCTGCCTATACCTATGCCTTTCTTCTGTCTCACTGAAACGAGGCACCAATCATTGAATGGCCTACGCACTTAGTAGGCACTGCCTTTTTTTCCTTTTTTTTTTCTCTCTTTTTTCCTCTCTTTCTTTCTCCCTGAACCCTAAAATCCGTCTCGTTCTGATGTGCAAGGGACAAACCCTCAAAAGTGGAGGATTCACGTGCACGCTAGAATCTAAAGTGGGAGGGGATCCCAATAGATAGAAACTTGTTTCTTTATTAATGTATAGATACAAGACATTAGGCTACAAGGACCTAGGCAAGCTTGCTTCTCCCCTATCAGATGCTAGAGCTCTGTCCTTTTCTCCTTATCATTCCGCCCAACACTTGATTTCTTTATCGGACGTATAGTAAGTACACCCAACTGCATTGCAACTCCAGCAAGAAACTGCTTTGTTGGGGAACAATTTGGTAAGAGAGAAGGATTTAGAATTCAGGAGAGAGAAAAAAAAAATTCAAAAGTTTGAAAAACTCTGGAAATTGTCGATTAAAAATCAATAAAAGATAAAAAATGTAAGATTGTCAAACAATCTTTTGGTTACTCATATGAAATCAAATTTGGAAGAAGTTAAACAAAATAAATGATGAAAAAAAGAACATTGTCAATGACCATACATAATAACTGTAGTTTAAAATTTGTATACACTCAATGGAAATGCTTGTCAAGTAAATAAATTGTAATATTGATAAATAGTACATGGAATAATTGAATATTTCTTGATATATTTGATTAAAGGATAATTTGAAGGATCATCTGGTGAAAAAAAAATAATTATCTGAAAATTTATTTATTTTTTTAAATATTACCCTCCTAAATACAAGACGTCCATTGGTTCAGATTTCCACCGATCTTCATTTTTGAGAATAGTCTCTAATAAGCGTAATTATAATTAAAAAATGAATCGTCATTACATTATGAGAATTGTGTTAATGGCCTCTCATCCAGGGAAGAAAAGAGAGAGAACACAGAAAGAGACAACCATGTTACCTGAGCTGTGTTTGGCTATATGCAAACAAGCATGTACCTTTCTGTTTCTCTAGGGCAATCCCTTTCTTCATCTCTTTATATGGACATTGCACATATCCATCTTAAATCTTCGTCCAATTATATTTCTAGACTAGAATCTTTACATGAAAAGACATGCCTAGCATGCTTCCTACCCAATCATGTTTTTTTTAAAACAAAGCCCAAACAAAAGTTGTAGTAAAAAAATCCATAAAAAAATATATTTTGATTGAAGTTATCTTCGAGTTTCAAAACAATCATTATATTAATGCTTTTCAATGTATTGCATACTCTTCCTTCACCACACAAAAGATTTTGATGAACTACCCATATGTGGGTTTTGAACAAGAGTGGTCTGCTAAACTAATTTTATGCAAGGAGAGACGTACATTTTGGTGTAATTATCTGTCTGAATGCTTGTCAGTTCAGATCTGATGAAGAATTTTTCATGACAAGATGATGTTGGTGTGCAAATAAATTAAAATGCCTCAATCTCATTCAGCTCATACAGAATCTCTGGAGTCATTTTGGCTGATTTTTTTTTTTTTAAAAAAATTTGAGGGAATATTTTGGTTGAGGGTCGGTTGGGGAATAAAATAGGTATGCCAGCAGTTAGGAAGTTGAAGCAAGCAATTAGTCAAAAAATATAAGCATATAGCCTGTGGAACAAATAACCGCAAGGTTGATGATGGAATCTGGTGGATTAGAAACAAAGTCCAAGTTCATCTCCTCTACCCCTTTTTTTAAGGGATCTCATCAACCTCACCCTCCATGTTTCTCTTCCGAAACCTTTCATCATTCCACCGCCCCTTATCCACAAATCTCACACCGCAGCCACCCACCCCAGCAACCGACCTCAGCCTCCACGTGTCATCATCCCATGGCGCGGGCCAAGACCACGTTTCACCTCCCCCTGGATTGTACCAACAGAGTAACCCCAACTCCCCGTCTCACCGCGTGTCCACTTGGTGGGCCCACCATAGACTGAGATATGCTTTCCTCGAGGTGCGTTTTAACGCGTTCATCACAACATTAAAAGAATGTAAAATAGGAGGGTTTCTTTTTTTGAAAGAAAAAAAAGGTTCACCGACAGGAGAGGAGGAGACAAAAGTACTGTTGTTCCACGTAAGGATCTACATGTGAGTTTTTGTAACGTTGTAGTCAAAAAAGTCAAAACCCGAGAAAAAGAAAAGTGAAGTGGACAAGTCACGGTGGGACCCACTTCCACGGAATTAAGTTAAGAGAATAAAAAAGAAAAGTGAAACAAAGACCAACTGCCAGCTGGACATTTAGATTAGAGTAAGACCGGAAAAACTAAAAAATATATAAAAATATTACAAGTGCTAAGCTCCTTAATTAGTCAATATGCACGCGGTTTGGTCAACGGGCGATCTCTGACCTCGGCGAGTGGCCCAACTGCTCCATCTCCCAACTCAGCTGGGGTGCGACGCCGTCGTGCATCGGCACATACTCCTGCATGTTATGCACCAATTAAGCCAAAGATATAGCCTTAAATAATATAAGAAGCGAGTTTCAAAAGCTTTTGCATCCACAAAAGAATAGTTTAAGAACCCATCTATTTTTAATAGTGATCTCATAAAAATATTCCTTGCATAAACTAATTATTTTTTTATATCTAGTTCTTTGTCCTGGCTTCTACACCAACATTTTTTTGCACATATTTTAGCTTCCTATAGACATAGATCCAACATCGCCACCATCAAGGATCAAGAGAGAATACATAGCCGAGAATGATTAAATGTAAATGGCAGTCAATTTGGGAGGTGCACCTACTTTTTCTCACATGAAAGAAAGCCACAAGTTTTATCTTATGAAACAAAAGTGGTTAAATAAGATATGCGTCAGGAAATACTATTGTGTTTGTAAAATGTTGCGAGAAAAGTGTTTTTTTAATCAAAAAGTTGGCAGCTTCACTTTGTTTCAGTTCAAAAATATAAAAAGAAAAATCATGAGAAGATTGAAGTATAAATATGAGCTACAAAATATTAGAATACACTGCAGAAGAGAGAGAGAGATAAACAAAAAAGACATAAACCTGATCTGAATACATGGTGAAGGACATTTTAGCGAGTGCTAGTACAAATATGGTGGGTAAAATTTTAAAGAATGGTGCGAAGAGAGGAACCAAATACCTCGAGCTTGCACAGCAACTCATGGGCAGTTTGGGCAGAGATGATGATATGGCGGGCAGCAGGTGTAATAAATCCTTCATCTACAGCTTTGTCGATGAACGACAGCAGATAATTGTAGTAGCCATCAACGTTCAACAAACCTACCTGCCCGAAACAAACGTCCACGCATGTACAGATATATTAAAACCATATACTATGCATGCAAGGTGCTATTTTTGGAGCTACAGGCGCATTAATATATCCATCTGACAAAAGTAAGAGCTGGGGGAAGAAAAATTGGGGCCAAAATACTATTCAAATCTTAAATTATTTTACCGGCTTGTCATGGATTCCCAGCTGAGCCCAGGTTATCACTTCAAGGAGTTCTTCCAGGGTTCCGTACCCACCTAATCGCAACAAAAAAAAAAAAAAAAAAAAATCAAAATTAAAATAATGTGCATGCGAGTCACAAATGTAGCTAAAACAAAAAAAGAGAAAAAAAAAAGAAAAGAAGAAGAATCTCCAACACTATATTAGAGCCTTGGAGAAGTTCTTAATTTGATGCCTAATAAATTTATGTGACATAGAAGACAGTCGACCTGGTTACTGGAATCATCCAATAGACATGATTTTGAGCTAGTAATTATGTCTAAGATAGGTTTGGATACTGTTATGAGCCTGAGAGGTTGACCTATCTAAAGGACTTTTTCCATAAGCAGACTTTAAATCCAGCAGCCTATCATTCTGAATTATGCAAGCTCAAAAAGTTGATACAGATCAAAAAATTTCTGGGATGGTATGTACGACTAAGCTCAGTTCTTATATCCTTACCGGGGAGGGCGATGAATGCGTCGGCCTGGCGAGCCATCTCGGCCTTTCTTTGGTGCATGCCGGAGACTGCTCTCACTTCTCCTACAGTCTCTCCTGTTATCTGGATTAGGCAAGTCTATTTAGTCAATCTAGAGAACTAGACTGTATGATCATTATGAAGGAGTGCTGAATCGTTTAGTAGCTTCTTCTCTTGGAATTATTTGTCAATTGACTGCTATGGCGCATAGAAGCTATACTTAGAGAGGGAAATATTTAACTATAGCTCTAGTGGTGAAAAAAATAAATAAAAAAGCTCAAAAGAGAATACAAGAATAAAGAAGGAAAAAATGCAACATACCTCTCTAGGCATGAGAGTTTTGGGAATCACCCTGCAAGATATCCAACAGACACACCATGAGCTATTGTTTGACTCTTTGAGAGAGAGAGAGAGAGAGAGAGAGAGAGAGAGAGAGAGAGAGACCCCAGGACATGGCGGCCACCATCATAAACGGCTTGGGAGACGAGACCCATGAGACCAACACTCCCTCCACCATAAACCAAGTCTATGTTCCTCTCCACCTGCAAACAGAGCATCATCTTTGGATCAGAGCAGAAAACAGAGTACGATCTCATATTAATTTCTATAACCAAATCCACTTCGAAGAAAAAAGGGAGAAGTCCTCCCACTCGGGCTTTGTTCCAAAGGACCCTCTCAGCTCCCATTTGGTGATGTAATCCTCTAATTAGGCCAATTGACCACCTTTCCATCCTCCTTAAAAGAGGGACATGGTTCTAGGCTCCTAGTAGACTAGCTTAACACTATTAAGCTCACGACTGGTGGTTTTAAACTACAATTACAAGGAGGAGGAGAAGAAAGAGAAGGAGGAGGAGGAGAGGATAAGGATAAACGACTGACCAGTTCATGGCCCAGCTGGATGGCAGCAAGCTGATAGCTCAGCTTCTTTCCACGGCTACTGCCACAGAAGACGCACACCCTTCCGAACCTGGAGGACCTCCTGGATTGTGACTGGGTTTCCATGAAGTGAATCAAAGGAAAGATCAGAGATTTGGAACCCAGGACCTCTCCGTTCCTAACCTACAAGCTCTCAGTCACCTGTACGTCCTCTTTCCCTTCAGCTTCTCTTATGTGAAGTTAAGACAGCCAAGTCCGGAGAGGGGAAGATAGGCTTAGTTGAGGGTCCTTTTAAACCCATCGACTGCTAGGAAAAATTAGTGGGTAATTTGGAGTCTGGATTATTTCTTTTACATAAGGGAGAGGAAAAAAAAAGTGTCCTAAGGTGGGCTATTATATGGTGTATAAGATACGAAGAATTGTTAGGTGAAGGTTAAAGATTCCGCAGGAACATCCAACAATGAGTTTTGATAGGGTCTCAGAGGATTTCCACGGACACATCCGGCTTGGACCAATCAAAACCCACGAGTTGGTTTCCGGACGGCACCATCTCTTTGTTTCACCGTTTTCCTTCCGTTTGTTCTATTCTATTTTCGATTGATATGTAGCTCTTTTAAGTCATGTGCTTGTTCAGTTGCAGCCATGTTATCATGATCATTTCATCGCATTTATTATAACTTAAAATTACTGCACTCCAATATGCTATTGGAAGATAATAGATTTTATAGTTACATCAATAGTATACAACAATATCATTTATATTGGTGTAAAAATAGTGTTAATACTGCAGAAAGATTAATGTAAAAGCACAAAAGTACGGATCGTGTTAGATATTAGTTATCATGCTTGGTGACATCATAAAGTCATCACAATAGCATTACTATTATGTTCATGATAAATAGCATATTAATATTATAAAAAAATTAATATAAAAATATATAAGTAACAGTGATGTTAAATAATAGTTATCATGCTCGATGACACCATAAAGTCATGATCATAATAGGTGCCCAGTAGCATGCTCATTTTCTTGTCTCTAAAGCAAACAACTTCATAATTACATGTTCCTGCTGGAGACTATGACTCCATGAAGTCCTTGTTCTACCGAATATCCTCTCTCTTCTTTTTTTTCATTGATATTCTTTCATTTTAACAATAATTAAACAAGTCACAAGCATGATCTTTTTTTTCTTCAAGAATATATATATATATATATATATATATATATATATATATATATATATATATATATATATATATATATATATATATATATGATAAATTAGATAAAACTATCCACTTGAGTTTAAACTTTAAAGTAGTTATCCATTTGAATTTCAAATAGAAGCAAAATATAACTTAAAGCAATACTATATTATTGTAAAGTAATAGCATAATAAAAGAATAATATACTATGATAATATAATACTATCTTATTGTAAAAGATACTACATTAGTATAATACAATAAAGCAACACTACATTATTATAAAAGAATACTACACTAATATAATGTAATACTATGTTATTGTAAAGGAATACTATACTAATATAATATAATAAAATAATACTATATTATTATAAAGTAATACTATATTAATATAATATAATACTACTTTATTGTAAAAGAATACTACACTATGATAATACAATACTACAGTATTTTAAAAGATAAGAGGATATAAGGGTATAAAGATCATTTCAGCCAAAATGAATAGTTGATTTTAACTTATATTTCAAATGGATAGCTATTTTTATTTGAAACTCAAGTGGATAGTCACTTTTAAGTTGAAAGTATAGATGAATAATTATCTCTAATTTTCTATATATGTTACATGATTTTCACATGAATTTTTCAGGATAGATAGTTTTTTTTTTTTCCCTCTTTGTGGCTTTGCTTTTGGTATTCTCTTTCCAATGGCTGCAAGCTTTCGGCGGACAAGCGTTTGCTACGACAGCAACGTTCAACCCGAGCAAGGCGATTCCTTTTTCTCATGCTTCCGACCCTTCCCACCCCCATACAAAGGTGGAGGATGCTTTGAAATCTGGACAAGAAGGTCACGTTTCTGCATGGCCTTTTCTCGCCCTCGCAAGTTCTAAATATAATTCTCCTCCTCGGGCCATCGCACGTGGGCCCACACCCAAAGGCAAAGGAGGGGGGTGGTACGGATGGCCAGCCTTGGCTGTGGGGTAGCGACCGGGCGCATCAAATAAGTTGTCCCTTCGGAACACTAGTAACAGTCCTGCGTTCCTGCTTTTGGTAAAGCCAAAGGAAAGATAGGTGGATGCTTTTTTACTTGCTTTGGTAGGAAAAGGCCTTGGAGAGGACACATGCCATCATGTTCTTTCTGCTACCATTTTTCTGCCCGCCATCCATTCCCCCACCTTTTTTCGTGTCAAAACTGCTCGGCTCGTGCTATCAGAAGGCAGCAGTGTTTGATGAACATTTCGGACTCATGATGAAACTTTATACGTCACGAATATGATTATTAATTCATGAGATCTGCCACATTGCACGCCATTTAAAGTCATGAATCAAGCCAAGTCAGATTAAGGGCAAAAGTATATGCACACTTTGGATATAAAAGTTTCATACTCTAAGGCAGGTGACTTTGGAAACCGATCATATGAACATGTGATCGAAGACCGCAATGGAATGCTAATTTGAAGCATGCTTTCCATCCCCTAAGCCCATGCATCCAATCCAATCGAAAATAAGTGTAGACTTGGTAGGTTCGAACATGGCTTGACCGAACCTCGATCGAGTAACATGAGCCATAATGAGACCAAATCATGTTGATACTTTTGTGGATCTCAATGTGAATGTAAATGTGAATGTTGATTTAGATTAGGTTTGGATGCGGTTGAATCCAAACGTAACATAGCCAAGATATAGGTTGGACTGGATTTAGAGCTGAAGCAACCTATTTCCATCATTGGTCCCACCTCGAATCATTTAATAAATAGGTCGGTCCATTTCAAAACTTCAAACTTCCATGGACCAGTTTACTGAGGTAAATATTCTTCACAAAAAATTATCGGTGCAGGCCCACACCTGAATCTTTTCCTTCAAACAAGAGACCAAAGGACCAGAAGCGGAGGTCCACCAATTACCAGGTGAAAAAGTAACCCATCTACGTGGCTCTATTAGGTATTAACAACGGCTCTTTCTTATTCATTTGTTCATAAGGAGGTAGTTGATTCTACCCCAATTCATGAGTCCATTCTTAAATATTTTGATTGTTTCTAATGGAGGACCCAGGAATCTTTGCTCTGTGCCCTAAGATGCAGCAATGCATGCCCTTTATGATATCATTTGCTGCCTTTTGAGTCCACTATCCACGATCATTTTCCTATCAAAATTGGAGGCTTTTAGCCTTTCACATCAATAAGGACTTGGACGTCTCTTCCTTCCCTTTTTTTTTTTTTTAATAATTTTGTAATTAATCTTTTACTACTCCAGTTGTAGCTAGCCAGATGTAGCCTGTTTCACTACTCATTTGTGTGATCACTCGTGGAGTTAGACGATTCGTGAGACATGCCATCACTTTTAGAAATTGGGATATGGCATCACCATGGATGTGCTGAATAGGACGTCGAATCCCATAAGCGAGTGCGCGTAAGATACCAACGGTAAATCGTAGATTAAGGATATGTTTACAATTACTTTTATTTTTTATTTTTATTTTTAAATAAAATTATAGTATTATTTTAAAAATCTATTATTATTATTATTATTATTATTAAAATTATTCTTATTTTATAAAAAATAAAATAAAAAATTATTATTTATATAAGAAATTCATATCTTTCACTATCAATAATATCATAAATAATTATTGCTGCTACTATCACAATTATCATCTAAATCATTATGGCTCCTCTAATTATTATTATATTCCAGACCCGACATCTTAGTCGGATATGTGATGGCCGTACATTTCTTAGGACAAGTCCTAAAGAATATACAAAGACTATAAAATTTCTTACAATCTCAACATCCATAACCATCTAATTTTTATAACAATTGATAAAACTTGTATAATTATAAAAATTAATTTCTTTAATCATCTGATTAAGTATCATTAATGCTCTATCTATTCATCCGCTCACCCATAAGTCCAAATCATAGTCAATTATGAGTATCCTGCATCTCTGAGAAGAAAAGAGAGAAACAGAGGGGTCACTACAGGAAAAATGGCCATTAACGACGCTATTAATGGTCATTAACGACGCTTTAAAGCGTCGCTATTCGGTTTTACGACGCTTCGAAAAGCGTCGGCAAAGCGTCGACTATGCAAGAGTGGGGACGAATATCGCCGACGCTTTGTAAAAGCGTCGTTAAATTTTAACGACGCTTTAAAGCGTCGTAAATATTTACATTAACGACGCTTTAAAGCGTCGTTAAATTTGTCTTAACGACGCTTTAAAGCGTCGTTAATGTAAATCTTTACGACGCTTTAAAGCGTCGCAAAAGACAAATTTAACGATGCTTATAAGCGTCGTTAATGTAAATATTTACGACGCTTTAAAGCGTCGCAAAAGACAAATTTAACGACGCTTATAAGCGTCGTTAAAGGTTTTAAGAGGAAAAAAAAATACAAATATTATTTAAAAAAAAAATAATACAATACATTCCTGTACGAAATCATATCACACCTGTACAATACAATAAACATGTACAATCACCACATTCACATTCACACCTGTACAATCACCATCATTCACATCACCTGTACAATACAATAAACATGTACAATCACCACATTCACATTCACACCTGTACAATCACCATCATTCACATCAAAAGCAAGCTGAAATAGAAAATTTAATCAAACCAAAAGACAATATTTTATATAAATAAAAATAAAGTACTAATCGTCCATTACAATCAAGAGTAATATAAATAAATATAAAAATACAACAAAAATAAAATAACATCAATCTGCAGGCGGATGGTCGTCGTTGTCTCCACGTGACGTGCCGCTATCTCGATGGGTGCCTGATATGCCAGGAGCCTACAAAAAATATATCAAAAGCATGATTTGCATATCTATAAATAAAATATATAAATCATTAAATTAATACAAAAATATATATTTAATATTATGTGTTTACCTGAGATGAACCATACATCTCTAATAAAGATGTAAGGCGATCAATCTGTCCCCTCATGGCCTGCATCTCGGCACGGCTCTGTCGCATCTCCTCCATCTCAGCGGCACGACTCTGTCTAATCTCCTGTATCTCCGCCTCGAGTCTGCGAACGCGTGAATCCTGAGCATCTGTTGCAGCATGCTGCGTATATCTACTAACCTCAGATAACTGAGTGGGGGTGACTCCTACTCCATAACCCCTCACTCGGCTGTAGCGCTCTGGTCCCATCAACTCTGTGAATACCTCGACCTCGATACGGCTCTGCTGCGTAGATGCTGCGGACTCGTCGTCACGCTCCGCAATGAGAGATGTAGCCCTCTCCTGTATTTTTTTTGAAAACAAGAGTTATACATTAATAGCTAACAAAATTAAATTTAAATCATTGCAAAAAATATAATATTAACAATGCCGTACATATAAATCTCTCGACTCATCTCGAACAAAAGTACCATCCTGATGAGTATGAGTCATCCGGTAAAACTCCACTTGTCCGGGTTCCCTCCCATGCTCATCCTCCTACACAAATAATTTCAATTTTAAGCAAACAGTTATGATAATTTAAAAAAATATATGAGTATCATGATACAGACATGGTCCACGATACATAATGATATTAGTTATATAAATATTTGAACATAAAAATTAAAAGTTAATTATGAAAGTTTAAGGAACATACAAACTCCTGTCGGAGTCGTGCATAACTCTTCGACCCCGATGTATGAGGAACAGACTGAGCTGCTCGTGCAGCTCTACCAATAGCAGAATAAGTCTGTAAAATAAAGTAAAGAACTTGTTATATATACAATATATAATAAAAATCAATATTTTTATAAAATATTTAAGAAAAAAAGATAATAAACAGATAATATACCTGTGCCCTCTCGGAGAACCAGTAATGAACCAACTCCATCCACTGATGAGGGGGTACATCAGGAGGACAATTCCTAGCAACCTCCTCCTCTGTCATACCCTGTCTCATATAGTCCTTCTTCAATTGTGCTTTATATTCTTTCCATTTGCGGTTGAGAGACTTCATTACAAAATCATGAGTGGATGGAGGGAGAACAAACTTGCTCTATAAAAAAAAAAGTTAAATGAAATAAATTATATAAATGATTAACAATTAATATACAGTATGAACATCAATTCATTACCTCTATAACTCGGAGGAGCTCAACTTTGTACGTTGGAAGCATGTCATTCCATTTTGCATAGCCCAACGGACATAGCTGAGGCCTCCGAGCAACAGTCCCCAAAAATGAAGTCAATAAGCAGGCAGCTTTCTTAATTGGCTGACCTAGCTGATTGCACTCCACAACAATCCTCTCGCCCTCACGCATCTGCCACACATCTCGTACTACTGTGGGTCCGCGTCTGGGGCGTACTCTCCCGGATCCGTCTGCAAAAAATACATAAAAGTAACTATATCATAAATATACATAAAATGAAATAAAAAAAAATTACATGAAAGACAATATATACCCTGCACGTGTATCTCATCATCTGGCTGATGAACAGGAGGATCGTGCTGTGCTGATGATGAAGGACAGGGCTCAGAATGCTGTGCAGCTGAACTGGCCTCAGGCTGCTGTGCTGAAGAAGACGTACCGGCCTCTGTCTGTGAAAACTGGAACTGCACACCAGCATATCGTCCCCTGCGACGCATGATGTCACCTAGCATTTATATAAATAAAAGGTAGAATCAGTTAATATATGGAGTAAAATAACACAATAATTAATGCAAAATATATACATCATAAATAATTATTACCAGTAACAATCAAGCAGTAGTGTTTTCTTCGAATTCTGTTCTAACCAACGTCGTCGTAGCATTTAAATCATCAGCTGGCACAAAATTGTAGGACATACATTGTGTATAAGTGTCATCGTCATCATCCTCCACTTGGTTTTCCATATCATATAAGTCTCTAGGTTTTGTTTTGATGACAGTAAACCAATCTTTATCTTTTGCGTCTTGTACATAAAATACTTGACGAGCTTGAGATGAAAAAATGAATGGGTCATCCTTCAATAACACACCAGTGTGTATCAACCTTGAAAAATTTACAAGTGTAAATCCATTTGCATCTTGTTTCAAACCCCTTGGTGAGTTTATGTCTATCCAATCACATCTAAACAGTACTACTTTAAATTTTCCATAATAATCCAACTCATAGATATCTTTAAGTGCACCATAATAAGATTTTCCATCCGCTTCCACCATAACACCGCTATTCTGTATTTTTCTAAATTTCTCCCGTTCTCTAGTATGAAATTTAAAGCCATTAATTATGAAACCATTATATCTATTCACAATCTTGTTAGGTCCTCGAGCAAGAGCTATTAGTTCATCTGACTTATTTGTCTCCATCATCTTTGATACCTAACAAAAAATGATATGACGAAGTACAGTTGAGTTATCTGATATTAAATATGTATCAAAAATTAATATATCCAATAATTAAATATAAATCACACCTGATTCGAAAGCCACATAGGGAATAACTCGACCAACCATCGCTGTTCAATCCTTGCATTAGGACGAATGTTATGATTGGCTCGTCTCTGATAAATTAAAAATTCACTGCATAAAATATAAATATATCATTTAGAACATTATATCTAATATAAAATTTAAATTTTGATGTCATTCCTTAAATATACTAACCTGCGATGGTCAGATATTATGTCACTATGAAGTAACACATAACGATGTGCTTGTGCTAAGGATTTTTGATCAAGTACAATACCTTCACCTCTTCCCAAGAATTTTCCAGCAGTTAAGAACTTATACAGTTCTGCATTCTCCACAAAGTCATTATGCCGTTGAGGTCGACTAAAAATAGTCTCTACACCTTGAAGATATCTTGAACAAAATGTCAAACATTCATCCGCAATATATGCTTCAGCAATCGAGCCTTCAGGATAGGCTCTATTTCGCACATAATCTTTAAGACGCACAAGATACCTTCAAGAATTAAATATTTATTAAAATATCAGTATGCTGTTGTTTCTAATAAAATTATCAAAAGATTTAAGGTTTGTAATAATACCTCTCAATAGGATACATCCATATATAATGTACCGGTCCACCAACTTTAACTTCTGAAGCTAGGTGAACGAGCAGATGTACCATAATAGTGAAAAATCCAGGAGGAAAAATCTTTTCCATCTGGCAAAGTGTAATTGTAATATCCGATTCTAACTGATCAAGTTCCCGAGGATCAATAACTTTGGAACATAATGCCTTGAAGAATGACGATAATCGAAGTACAATTGTAACAACTTGTTTCGACAATGACGATCTTAAAGCTATTGGAAAAATATCTTGCATCAATATGTGACCATCATGACTTTTAAGATTTGAAAGTTTTCGATCCTTTAGATGCACACATCGTGAAATATTCGATGCATATCCATCGGGTACTTTGATACTTTTCAAAACTCCCAAAAAATTATCCTTTTCTCGAGCAGACATTGTGTAACATGCAGGAGGCACATAAATTCTATCATTAGCAAGCATTTTAGGATGAAGTTCCTGTCGGATACCCATTTCTTTTAAATCAAGACGTGCCTTCATGTTATCTTTGCTCTTTCCATCAAGGTTTAAAAATGTTCCAAGTAAATTATCGCAAACATTCTTCTCTATATGCATGACATCAAGATTGTGCCGAATAAGATTATGTTTCCAATAAGGTAAGTCAAAAAAGATACTTCGTTTTTTCCATAAATGTTTACTTGGCTGTTGTATAGATGCTATCTGTGTGTCTTCCTCATTTTCATCCTCGAAATAATTGTCTGGATCTTGAAACAACTCTGCATCTATAGTACTGATACTGACTTCCTCTGGTAACCCTTCGTGCACTGAGCTTTCAACATCATCCCTTCCTCTTTTTTTAGAGGACTTTGAGTGCTTACCATAGCTGTAATTCATGCCATCCATTTGTCTATGAACATCAGTTCCAGAAGGTGGAATAGGGGCACATCCCAATTCTATAGTACCATCAAACAAATCTTTCTGAAATCGAAACGGATGATTTGCTTCCAACCATCGACGATGTCCCATGTAACAAAATTTACCTCCATGTTTTAACCAAATTGAATGTGTTGAATCTCCACAACAAGGACATGCGACCCGTCCCTTTGTACTCCAGCCAGATAAATTGGCATATGCTGGAAAATCATTAATAGTCCATAACAAAGTTGCCCGTAGTTTAAATGTTTGGCCGTTGGAAGCATCAAATGCATCAACACCCTCCCACAACTGTTTCAATTCCTCTATCAAAGGCTGTAGAAAAATATCAATATCATTGCCTGGACCCTTATCTCCTGGAATAACCATTGACAAGATAAGTGATGATTGTTTCATGCACATCCACGGTGGCAAATTGTAAGGTATCAAAACGACTGGCCAAGTGCTGTAGGTAGAACTCAGGGTCCGAAATGGATTGAAGCCATCAGAAGCTAAGCCAAACCTAACACTGCGAACATCAGAGGCAAAATCAGGATGCCTATCATCAAATGCTTTCCATTGAAGACTATCTGCAGGATGTCTCAACATTCCATCCTTTGTACGTCCTTCATGATGCCATCTCATTGATGAAGCTGTTTTTGATGATGCATAAATCCTTTTCAATCTAGGTATAAGAGGAAAGTAACGCAATACCTTGGCCGGTTTCTTTTTACTCCGCGTTGCATCCAATTCATTCAGTGCATCATCTCGATCTTCTTTTTGTGTTATCCATCTTGAAGATCCACATACATTGCATGACTCTTGATTAGCATTTTCACCCCGATATAACATACAATCTTTCGGACAACTATGAATCTTTTCGTATCCAAGATCCAATTCCTTTACTACTTTCTTGGCTTCATAATACGATGGTGGTAAACGAGTGCTTTCTGGAAATGCATCCTTTAATAACTTGAGCAGCATGGTAAAACTCTTTCCAGACCATCCATTCAAATATTTTATATGAAATAAATGTATAAGAAAAGAAATCTTAGAAAATTTTGTACAACCCGGATATAATTCTTCGTCTGCATCTTTCATTAAGGTGTGATAACGAGCTGTCTCATCATTAGATGTATGTATGGGCTCCTCAACATGCATACGTTCCGTATGCGTACATCCATCAAACATCCCAACTGTTTCTTGTATACTACTGGATTCTCCTAAATTTTGAACATCAAATCCAAAAGCATCTGTGATCAAACCCCTTATATCATCATCTCTTGCAGAATTGTCTTCTAGGCTAGTGGATCCGCAATGAGTCAGGGGTTGGTTACATGATGATGGCAACATAGATTCTCCATGAAAAATTCAGTCGGTATAACCTCTTAAAAAACCATTCCATACCAAATGTTCTTCAACATTTTGTGGATCTAAAGAAGAACTATTTACACATTTCCGACATGGACATAAAATCTTTCCATTCAAACTACTTTTCTCCATACCAAATTTAATGAAGTCATGAACTCCATCTAAATATTCTTTACTATTCCTTGGTTTATTTATCCAACTTTTGTCCATTGTAGGATAAAACTGATCGAACTTGCAATTTATCTAAAAATAAAAAAAAATTATACAATCTATATTAATGCAATGAGTAAAAAATATCAGTCATTTCATAAAATCCAAAAAAATAACAGCTAGATAAAGTTTACATAGTAAATGCTTGCTATCATCAACTAATAGGTAAAGAAGGTCCTATCCCATTCAGAAAATGTATTAATTGTATAGGTCAATTACAAAAATCAAATGATATGCAACAAGAGCCGAAAAAAATTTCGGCAGCATTTCTCCTTAGTTCTTCCGTATAGGAAGAACAAAAGGAAAATACCATCCGAAATTTTTTCCGAACCTCTCAGCATACCATTTGATTATGGTAATGACCTATAGAATTACTCACATTTTCCAAACTGTCCATACTGGACAATCAATTGATCAATGTACATAATTCTTTTATCCGTACAAAAATAAATAAATATACGGATATAATAGAATATGTACATTAATCAAAAGACGGGTCTATGTTTCGATGCAATGTAATTTTTGATGTCATATTATTTACATTTTATGGAAAGGCAGAAAAGTTGAAGATTTGAGTCCTTCGTAGGTGGTACCAAGAAGAGATGCACATAATATAATATTTGCAATACAACTTTTGCAGCTTTGCAGAAAGAGATTGTTATTTATTATTTTTATTATCATTTAGATGCATATTAACTATTCAATTTGATATTCATGATCTTTCATAACTGCAATCCTGTGAAGTGGAGTAACTGGAGTTTTGAACCTGAACCACCCTGCTACCCAACTAGAGTCTGGACCTAAGTGTACGGCTGACACCAGATTACCAATTAAAAGAACATTAATAAGATTGCATAAATTCCTAAAGAAAATTCTTTAATAAAATTATAATCTTTTAAGGTTGTCTCCTGGTCTTCAATTGGCGACTTGATATTTAAAGCTTGATGTCCAAAGAAATAACTAATGGGAGATGTGTGAAAATCTGCCTATTTTTCTCAATAAATAAATGTATAATTCAAAGAAAGAAAGAAAGAGATGCAGGGATGTAAATTCCACTTGTTAATTTCAATTCTAGAAGAGCCGAAACTTCTTCGTCAGTGACTTCAGCTCTAACTCCATATAATTTTAACGATGCTATTTTTTAATTCATTGTTTCCTTTATGCTTTTGCTTCCGTCTTTTTCTTTTCTTTTGGTTTTGTTTTCTATTTTGATTTGAAGGTCACCATAAACTAATTTGCATGAACACGTCATCTCGCTGCAATGCTTGCTTTCACCTTCAACCTGTGCAAACTTCTCAGTGCAATCTCCAACATCTAAGTGTAACTACACCGCTCTTCATTTCTCTAGACTAATTTTTTCATTTGATGATTTTTTTTTTTTGTTTTGTGAAAAAAGATGCTAAATGTTCCTAGATATATTAATTTTCACGAAACCCTTCAAATTCAATAAAAGAAGCATGAAAAACTTGTAAGAAATATGTAAATCAAACTAACAAACTTAGGCATGCATGAATAGTTGTATTCATTCTTGGATGCATGCAGCATAAGAAGAGCTAAAGTGGGTATTTGAGTAAAGGAATCTCCAAGAATATCAAAGTCTTGTTGTGTTTGAGTAAGAAAATCCCACACCCACCCAAGACTCGAGGAACAGTAAGTTGGCCTCTACAAAATTATAAGTTAACAATAATTAGTGTGTTTATTTTGGTTAACAAAAACAAATGCTTATTCAATAGTTATTGCTCCGTGTCATGTTAATGTGAATGATTGGCATGCAGGTAAAGAACATATTTTGGAAGAACATTGTCAGCCCAAGCTAAGCCAGCTCCAGCTGTAATTATCTAAAGAAGCTAAATGACTACTATCTATTGCAATTCCATCACCTTCATTCCCAATAATTGGGCCTCCTCTCGCACCACTCCAATTTGACATGATTAATCTAATTTATTACTTCCCTCCTAGGTGTGGTGAAGGTTAATTTAGATGAACTAGAGCATGTTTGGAGCTTTTTCTATAGGATTGGGCGGCAAATTCTATTGGACTTGTGGATTGAGCTAGTGCAACTAATAAGATCACAAAGATGGGTTAAGCAAAATATCCAAATATAGTTCTGAAATAATTCGAATTGAATCTCATAAGGAGAAAAAAAGATCTATTGAATTTTTTTTTTCTCCCTATAGAATTCAAGTGGGCCCATTGCAAAGCTATAACTGGGTATTTTATAAAGATAAGCCTAACCCAGTATGTAGCATGTGATCTTGTTAATTTTGTTGGTTTTAGCTCAATCGTGTAGAAAAAGATATGTTTGGATTTTTGGATAGGATTTAATTGAAAATCTTATAGTGTTCATCAGTTGGACTATCCATTTAATCATGGCCTTAAATCAACCAAATATCACCTAACTCAAATCCTATACAAAGAAAAAAAACTTTCATAGGCTTTTTTTTTTTCTATCTTTTTTTTCTACAGCCGAAAAACTAAGATCTGAGCATGTTCTTAAAAAATATAAGCTAAATGGGCTAACAAACCCGATTCCTATAAAATATGCATCACAATGCTACTCAAGGGTGGCAGTAAACAAGAACATATATAAACAAAAACATCCTTCAACACTCAACTGAAAAATTCTTCACATCTGCCAAGATAAATAAATAAATAACTGAAAAATTCTCAAATCCTATAAAATATCATGCTTCTACCGAGATTAAGCTCTTGGACCTCAGGGGACCAACTCACACCGCTGCAGCTCGCACAAAATCCCATATGAGAAAACCCCAATCGGGACCTAAGAAACCCATCCGATCTCCCTCAATGCTCTCCTTCCCACAAATCTCCAAACAAGAGAAAAAAATAAAAAGAAAATGAAGCGATAACAAAAAAAAATGATCAAACTAGGTGGGAAAAAGCTTACCTTTCAAAATGAGGAATGTGGATGACAGACCCTTAAACACTGTAACATGAAATTAAACAACTCAAAATTTCTGTGGAGATTTTGAAAAGAAGAATGAATGAAAAGAAAAACAAGTGAAATGGGGAAAATATTTTACCTTTCAAAATTTCTGTGGAGCGGCCGAGCAGGGGCTTCGTTTCCCTTCGATTTGGGGTGGCCGAATGGCGAAGTGGGATGGTGGGAAGCTTGGAGCAGTCGAACAAGGGAAGGAGGA
This sequence comes from Elaeis guineensis, assembly GCF_000442705.2. Taxonomy (NCBI): domain Eukaryota; kingdom Viridiplantae; phylum Streptophyta; class Magnoliopsida; order Arecales; family Arecaceae; genus Elaeis; species Elaeis guineensis. Next base: position 6,052,811 of record NC_025996.2, on the reverse strand, counting down.
GGAGGGCCGGTTCACCGACGGCGTATGGCTTGGACCTCGCGGGCGCGGCGTCGACGGATGCGGCAGCAGAGGGGAGTGGCGGACGGAGGTGAGGCGTGGACGGCGGGTGCGCGTGGACGGCGGGTGCGGTGCCGGCGGCGGAGATGGGCCGGGGTCGGCTGAGGAACGGGTGGAAAATAAGGAACGGCTGAGGAATGGCGGCGGTAGATAGATTAGGGCACGGCGGTAGATAGATTAGGGCACGGGAGGAGGGTGGTATTAAACGAACCTACCGACGCTTTTTAGCGTCGTTAAAATGCGTCGGTATTTTATTTATTTAACGATGCTTTTGCTAAAAGCGTCGACGTTGACACGTTCATAGTTTATGACGCTTTTAAGCGTCGTTAAAGAACGACGCTTTTTAAAAGCGTCGGCAGGTTAGCGCAACCTGCCGACGCTTTCCAAAAGCGTCGGCAAAAAAAGGTCGTTAATGGCCTCTTTTTTTGTAGTGGGTGAGCTCTACAATCCAATAAAAATTTCCACAAATCAGCATCAATATAATAATAATAAATAAAACATGCACTTTAGCAAATATCTTTTTATATAATAAGTCACATCACACAATTATTTCAAACCAACATGCATCGCATCTGATCATACCAAGGTACTCGGTTTTGAATTACCACTGCCATAATTCCAACCTATGGCAGGGCACCAATACCGTGGCTAGTATTATGGTCTACCACAACCATGTTTACAGCTTGTGGTGAGGCATCAATATCATGGCTAGTCTAAAGGACTACAAGTGCTCAAATCCCAACTACCACAATCATGTTTACAACCTATGGCAAGGCACTAACATTGGCTAGTCTGGGAGATTACAGGTGCTCAACTCCAAACTATCACAGTCATATTTTCAGCCCATAATAAGGCATCAAGCGTTGCTAGTCCTGTGGACTATCATAACCATATTTTCGGTCTATGACAGGATATCAATAATGTGGTTAGCTTAGAGCACCACAACCTTACGTACAGTCATACAATTCAATTTTAAGCTTATTGGGTATTATAATTCAAGGTCACATTTTTTTACAAACCTCGATGCACATAATTATCAAAATCCATCCAAATCAGTATCAATAATATGTAATACATAACATTGAACAAATAATAAATTTATACTTAACAACTAAGTATATAATATATTATTATTAAAATTTCATGAATTGAAATCACTAATATACAAAATAATTTTTATATAAATAAATAAATAATGTTCAAAAAATTTTAACTTTATAGTCGTCACACCAAACTCATTAGATTTATAATCTAAGTATCAAGAACTCTATCCGGCGTCTCTTTACCTAAAAAATTATTTTTTTATATATCTAAAATTAATATTAAAATAAAAATATATAGTGTCTAGATTATTTATCTAGAAACCTCCTTCGGCTGCACGGAGATCCACAGACAAATCTCTTGGATTATATTCTCCCATGGATCCCGTGATCCATCTAAAATAAACTAATAATTTAAATAAAGGAAACATAACTTAAGCTAGGGAAGAGAGAGAAAGAGGAATATCCTCTGATTTTCACATCCTCTTCCTTTCCTTATCTTGAAAATCAGAGGACATCCTCCCCCCCCTCTCTCTCTCTCTCTTGTTTCCTTCCCCCAACCACGGCCATCGAAAGCCTTGAGGCCGATGACCCAACGACACTCAAGGCGGCAGAGAGGGGAGCGTCCCATCGGCGGCTATGGCTGGCGAAAGCCGGTGATGAAAAACAAAAGGGAAAAAAGAAATTGAACAGAGTAGCCCTCTGTTCAACCCCAACCGGTGGCTTGCCGGTCCAAGACCACATGACGGGTGCTGGTGGATGCTGGGAAAAGAAAAAGAAGAGGAAGGAGAATAGCTACCCTAGTCCGGTGATGCGGAAGAGAAGAAAAATCCGGCGATCCTATCAGCCAAACCCAAGAAAGATTCAAGAGAAAATTCAAAAGATCGGTGGTGATTCCTCGAGAAATCAAGGATGGAATGGTGGGGGTCTTCTTATAGATGGTTTCTCTAGGTTTGCAAACCCAGTTTTGCTCAGATTAGATCTCCCTCCCCTACGGATTTCATCGGATGTGGAAGAGAAGAAAGACTCCGATCGGGAGTCCCCTTCCTTCCGCCAACTCACGTGCCAAGCACGTGCATTTCGATGGAGGTGGGCCTATTATTTGGGCTGGATCCAACACAAGCTTGGGTTATCATGTACTCTCCTCTTTAAAAATAATCTCATCCTCGAAATTAGCATGTTATAATATGAAAATCTAAAAAATATAAAATTTTTATATAGTCATCAAGCTCTTAATAAATTTTTTTAATTAAAAAAAAAATTAAATTCTTTACCATAATACCTTCGCTCAAATTATCATACTTTCGCTGTACACTCTGATTTAATCCACCAAATATCTAGGGCTCGCTATATATAACTTTCAATCCAATAAAATAGTAGATCATCAATTCTTCAAACTGCAACCCGAATTATAAATTATCCGTCAACATCCTATGGATCATCTCTATCACAATCCCTAATAACCATAACTCTAAGTTTTGATATTATGCAGCCACATTTTTAGTGATCCTAGTCCAAAATTTTTGATATCGCTTATGTCACAGTCTCTAGTAATTTTAAAATTGAGCTTTAATATCATTTTATCACGTCCCACACCCGACATCCAGGTCGGATACGTGACGGCTGCATGCTCTTTAGGGCAAGCCCTAAAGAATATGCAAAGTTTATAAAATTTTTTATAAACTCAACATCCATAATCATCTAATTTTTATAACAATTGATAAAACTTACATAATTACAAAATTCAATTCCCTTAACCATCTGATCAAGTATTATTGATGCTCTATTTATTCATCCATTCACTTGCGAATCCAAATCATAGCCAATTATGAGAATCCTGCATCTCTAAGAAGAAAAGAGAGAAACAGAAAGCGTAAGCTTTACAGCCCAGTAAGAATTTCCATACACCAACACCAATATAATATTAATAATAAATAAAAAATAATGATTATTAGTCATATCAATCTCATGTTAAAAAATATCATGATTTATAAAACATGCACTTTAGCAAATATCTTTTTATATAATGAGTCACATCATATAATTATTTCAAACCAATATGCATCGGATCCGATCATACCAAGATGCTCGACTCTGGACTACCACGGTCATAATTTCAACCCATTGCAGAGCACCAATACTGTGGCTAGCACTGTAGATTACCACAACCATGTTTACAACCCATGATGGGGCATTAATACCGTGGCTAGCTCAGAGGACCATAAGCGCTTAAACCCCAACCATCACAACCATATTTATAGCCCATGGCAAGGTACTAACAGTGGCTAGTCTAAAAAACCACAGGTGCTCAACTTTGAACTACCAAAGCTATATTTCCAGCCTATGGTAAGGCATCAATCGTGGCTAGTCTTGTGGACTACCACAACTATATTTTTAACTTGTGATAAGACATCAACAACGTGGCTAGCCCAAAGCACCACAACCCTATATACAATCATACAACTCAATTTCAAGTTTATTAGGTATTGTAATTCAAGATCACATTCTTTTACAAAACTTGACACATACGATTACTAAAATCCATCTAAATTAGTATCAGTGATATGTAATACATAACATCTAACAAGTAATAAATTTATACTTAACAACTAAGTATATAACATAATATTATCAAAAAAATTTCATAAAATTACTGATGCATAAAATAATTTTTATATAAATAGATAAATAATATTTAAAAATTTTTATTACTACGATCGTCACACTAAATTCACTAGAATTATAATCTAAATATCAAGAATCCTCCCCGATGCCTCTTTATTCATGAAATTATTCTCTTACGTATTCAAAATTAATATTAAAATAAAAATATATAGTGTCTAGATTATTTATCTTGAAACATCTATCGGGTGCACGGAGGTCCATAGACAAATCTCCTGGATTATATCCTCCTATGGATCTCCTGATCTATCTAAAATAAAATAATAATTTAAATAAAGGAAACAAAACTTAAGCTAGGGAAGAGAGAAAGAGGAACATCCTCTTCCTTATTTTGAAAACCAGGGGACATCCTCCCCTCTCTCTCTCTTGTTTCCTTCCCCCAACCACGACCATCAAAAGCCTTGAGGCCGACGACCCAACGACACTCAAGGCGGCAGGGAGGGGAGTGTCCCATCGGCGGCCATGGCTAGTGAAAGCCGGTGATGAAAAACAAAAGGGAAAAAGGAAATTGAACAAAGCAGCCCTCTGTTCAACACCAACCGGCGGCTTGCCGGGCCAAGACCACATGACGGGTGCTGGTGGATGCTGGGAAAAGAAAAAGAAGAGGAAGGAGAGTAGCTACCCTAGTCCGGTGATGCAGAAGGGAAGAAAAATCCGACGATCCTATTAGCCAAACCTAAGAAAGATTCAAGAGAAAATTCAAAAGATCGGTGGCGATTCCTCGAGAAATCAAGGATGGAATGGTAGGGGTCTTCTTATAAAGGGTTTCTCTAGGTTTGCAAACCAAGTTTTGCTCGGATTAAATCTCCCTCCCCTACCGATTTCATTGGATATGGAAGAGAAGAAAGACTCCGATCGGGAGTCCCCTTCCTTCCACCAGCTCACATGCCAAGCACGTGCATTTCGGTGGTGGGCCTATTATGCGGGTGGGGTTGGATCCAACATAAGTTTGGGTTACCACAACCATTGTCCTTTCTACCACTATTATCATCATCTTTTCTAGCACCGCCATCATGAGTATTACCACCATTGTCATCATCACTATTGCCACTAACCCCACCAATTCTATCATATCAGGTTCTATCATATCATCATGATCATCGTAATCTTTAGCATATCTCACTATCATCATCATCACCACTACTATATTATAAATGTCTTAATATCACTATAGCTATTATCACCATCCTTGTGCCCCCATATGGCTAGCACTTTTTTATCGTTGCGATCATATTATTATTATTATCTTCATTTTTTTCATCGCTACTATTATTATTATAATATTTATTATTATATTTATATTTTAAAATAATTAATTATATCAAATATATTTATATTTCTAAATATATAAAAAAATAAATTATTTTTTATCTAAAAAAATGAAAGTAATACTAAGCATTATCTAAATTGGTTATTTTTAAAAAAAAAGCTCAAAATTCTGCTCACAAACACGCCTGATGCTTCAGATTTTAGCTTGCAGATACGGCCACGGCTCCAAAGCCACCATGATTTTGTTCTAATCTTGAATCTAATGAAATATTTTTCATATTGCATATTCTAATAATGCTCCGAGTTGTTAGTGGTTGTTAACGGGCACGATAGGTTTAACATGACAAACTTTTTTTTTTTTTTACAAAATTTAAAAAAAAAAGAAATTGTTTGTTTGTAGCAAACCGCACCAAACTTCTGTGAGGGAGACTTCATAATATCTTAATTTGGAAATATTTCATTTTATATATCATCAAAGAAAGCTCAATTAGCATGAGTCCAGCAATATAGGTTTCGAAGATCAATAAGGTGGAGGGAAGATAGCTGTAGCCTTTAATTTGTATTTTATCATAATTTAATGTTAGAGATGTCTGGTCAGGACACCACCTTCACAGAATCTTTTCGATACCATACATCACAACAGAAAGAAAGAAGAAATAAAGCAGAAATAATTAAATACGTGGATCAGTCAAAAAAAACTTGCCTCCATGAAGCATGCAAGCTTCACTATGAGATAAGAGAAAAATTACAAGAAGAGATCATACCCTCAATTCTCGTACACCCAATTTTTCTCTCACAAGGAGCTCCCCCTCACAATTTTTTTTTTTAAAAAAATCCCCCTGAATCCTTGAAACGGCCGTTGTCTGCTGCCTGACAGTCTGCCTGAAGCACCCTATAGTTCTGTTCTCTGTTGATTGCTGCTGCCCTGCTCTACGATTTCAGATCTCTACCGAACCACCATACCCGTCTCTGTTGCCACAGAGTGAGTTTATAGGCCTCGGAACCCAAACTGGATCGAAAACCGACTCCTATTTGCGTCAAACTGCCTCTCCAGTCGCCAAATCAAGATCGGCTTCCATCTTAACCGTTCGATCGCGCAACATGAGTCCTCGATTCATAAAAATCTCTGTAGATTGTGAGAAACCAGCCCGAAACATCTTTCGGTCCATGATGGACCATGCGAAACCAAGGAGAAACATTTGCCCGGTCCATGCGGGTCCTCATGGACTGCCGATCCACGTATCGTGCATGGACTATGTGGGAAAATCGCTCGGGCCGCGCCTGCATGCGCACTTGACTGGGCCTAGGCCGCACCTGCGTGCACGCCGACCCGACTCTGATTGCGCACCATGCATGCCCGTGGGTCTACACGCTGGGCCACGTGCCAGCGGCAGTCCTGTGCGCTGCCGTGTATGCCCACTCCGCAGGCCGCCGTCGCTCCGTAAGCTGTGCCATCTTCTATCGAGCGTATCTTTTTCATCCAATCTTCATTTAGACTGATCTTGAACTCGTTAGACTCCGTTCATCATCGCGGACCTCGCTGTGGGCTCAGTGTGGATCGAATCTCGAGACGTCAAATCTTAATAATCTTCATCTCGACTTGACATTCGATCTCCTCCTAACTCTGAGAGCTTCTGAATCTCCTCACCCCTCTGACGTAGGGCAATCGCCTATTGATCATGGATAGACAAATATGGGAGTCAAGCTAGGTCGTTCGATCTCATCTCTATCGTATGCTATGCTCCTTCTGATCTGAGACCTGCTCGGGATATCATCCTACGACAATAGAAATCTCACCCTACGATATCACCTCTCATCCTCCTGCTTCTCGCATTTCGTGCTCGATCCACCTCTATCTGAAGCTCCACCTTGCTCTGGGCTCCTCCTGGCTCCTGAAGCTCCACCTCACACTGGGCTCTCCGTTAGGTAGTAATATCCTTTTGTCTTCTTCTTTCTTGTCAGAATAACTTTATCGCCGTATAACATCTTCAGGATTCCTCCACCAGCTACCGTCCTGTAGTCTTTTGAATTTAGTCTGCTCAGTGAGATAAGATTCTGTCTAAAATCAAGTATGTATCAGACCTTCCCTAATCTCCTCACTACACCATCATGTGACCTCCAGTTGATCGTTTCGATGCCTCTGATCGCATAACTCGATCCATCCGGTAGATAAACAATACTCTCACTGCTCTTCAAGGAGTCAAACTGCTCTTCTCTGCAACATACATGATAAGTATATACAGAATCTAAAATCTATTGTTGGAAAAAAGTAGATATCTCATCAGATATCTCCAGAGCATCACCCTCTGACTCGCTATTGGCCATCGCTACAGTAGCTCTCGTCTGATCCCTGAGTTGAGAGTAATCTCTGACTAGATGTTTCAACTCGTCACATTAATAATATCTGGTCTTGCTCAAGTCCCTCATCCTGGACTTGGATCGCCCTCGTCGCGATCTCCTGTCGCTTCGTCTATCACCTCCTACTCCTTCAAAAATCACCAAAGTTGAGCTGCCACCTGAGTTTGAAGCTGGGTTCTTCCTCCTAAGAACCTCATTCTGAAGAATCACCGTGGTGACCTCATCCATTTTGATGGTACTCTTCCCTATTAAAAAAGCAATCACTAAGAACTCATACGAAGGGGGAAGCGATGCTAGCAAGACCAGCGCCTTGGTCTTTTCCTCAACCTTCTTGCCAACGTTGAGGAGGTCGATGAGAATCTTCTGGAAGTAGCCGAGATGCTTCTGCACGTTCTGTCTTTCAGTCATCCGCAGCTGGTAGAACTGCCTCCAAAGGAAGAGAGTGTTGGTGAGAAATTTTGCCATGTATAACTCCTTAAGCTTCGACCACAGCATCGTCGGAGAAGTCTTGCCAAGCATATAGATCACTACCTCATCCGCTAGGTACAAGCTGATCATACTCACCACCTGCATCTGGAGCCACCTCTAATCCTGCATCTCTATGGTAATTGGTTTCTCCTCATACAAGAGAGCATCGATCAACCCTTGCTGGATGAGTACGTCCTTCATCCTTGCCTGCCACAAAGAGAAATTACTCTTTCCATCAAATATGTTGATCTCTATCTTGATTGATCCTGTCTTCTTCATCTTCAATCTTGCTCACCACTGCCGCAATCCGCGTTCTGGTACTGTCTCGCTCTAATATCATTTATTGAAGATATCTGGTCAGGACACCACCTCCACAGAATCTTTTTGATACTACGCATCGCAGTAGGAAGAAAGAAGAAATAAAATAGAAACAATCAAATACATAGATCCGTCAAAAAAGATTCGTTTCCATAGGGCATGCAAGCTTCACTATGAGAAAAGAGAAAAATTATAAGAGGAGATCATATCCTCATCCCTCGTACACCCATCTCTCCCTCACAAAAACTCTCTCTAGGAAGACCCCCTTGAACCCCTGAAGTAATCGTTGTCCGCTGCCTGATAGTTTATCCGAAGCACCCTATAGTTCTGCTCTCTGTTGGCTACTGCTGCCCTCTGCTCCATGGTTTCAGATCTCTACCGAATTACCATACCCGTCTCTGTTGCCATAGAGTGAGTTTATAGGCCTCGGAACCCAAACCAAATTAGAAACCGACTCCTGTTTGCATCAAACTGCCTCTCCAGCCATCAGATCAAGATTGGCTCCCATCTTAACCATCTGATCGTGCAACATGAGTCCTTGGTCCACGAAAATCTCTGTAGACCACGAGAAACCAGCCCGAAACACCCTTCGGTCCATGGTGGACCTCGCAAAACCAAGGAAAAACTCCCGTCCGATCCACGCGGGTCCCCATGGACTGTCGGTCCACACATCATTGACCGCGCAAAACCAAGGAAAAACTCCCGCCCGATCCACGTGGGTCCCCATGGACCATTGGTACATGTACCATGCGTGGACCGCATGGGAAAATTGCACGGACCGTGCCCGCACACGCGCCCACCTGGGCTTGGGCTGCTCCAGCGCACACACCTCGCATCTGCATGCTGGGCCGCATGCTCGCGGCAGTCCCGCACGCCGCCACGCGCGCCCGCTCCATGGGCCATTGCCGACCTTCGCCGCTCTATAAGTCGTGCCACTTTCTATCGAGCATATCTCCTTTATCCAATCTTCGTTTAGGCTGATATTAGGCTCATTGGATTCTGTTCGTCATCGTGAACCTTGCTGTGGACTCAGTGTGGATGGAATCTCGAGGTATCAAATTCTAACATTTAATCCTATCTTTAATTGCATGAAAACTCTTATACAAAGGGTAACATGTGAATGCTTGGACAAACGATGCATTAGAGGGGACCCCTATCTTGCGACATAACAAAATTAGAATTCGATGTAGCAGCAAATCAAACAAAATGCCAAATTGAACTTGTTGGTGCAAAAATCTACCTGCGTCGGAAATGTTGGAGTCGAGGGAGTCATGGTCGCCGTCGGGACCTGCAAAAGAAGTCTAAACCAGAGTTGGGGTTGCTCCGGCAAGACCCTCCGATGCTCAAGTCAGTTCTCTGCCTCAACAAGAATGGAGTGCTCGAACGAAAATTTTAGCAAAATTTTGGGATAGAAAATTAGGGCTTAGAGAATAACGTATCTGGAGTCCCCCATTTTATAGGCGGAGGGAGCGACGGATTGATAGTGACGTTTGTAACCGTCTAGTCGTGGGCCGCTCGTGGCCAGGACGAGTTTATTATGAAGAGTAATGGGGTGGAGTCGTGGCGGTCACCATGGCTCGCCTCGTGGAGTCTGTTGCGGAAAGTGGAGCAGAGTCGTGGCTGTTACTGGGGCCTGCCAGGGAGTTATGGAGCCGCGTGGGATCCGTCGCAGGAGGTGGAGCAGAGTCGTGGCCGTAACTGGGGCCTGCCAGGGAGTGATGGAGCCGTGTGAAATCCGTCGCAGGAGGTGGAGCAGAGTCGTGGCCGTTACTGGGGCCTGCCAGAGGGTCCAGACCTGTCGGCCGAAGTTCGGTTGGAGTCCGACCTCCGCAGAAGCCCGGATGGGGATCATTTGTCGAGGAATCTCGACCGAGGCCTGCAACAGGAGTTCAGGGCAGAAGTCCGGCTCCCATGGGAGTCCGGACGAAGTCTTCTTACAGCTGAAGTGGAGGACGAAGTCCGGCTCCCGTAGGAGTCCGGACAAAGTTTACCTGTAATCGGAGTCGGGGGCGAAGTCCGGCTCCCGTAGGGGTCCGGACGAAGTCTTCCTGCCGCTGAAGTCGGGGACGCAGTCCGGACGAAGTCTTCCTACCGTTGAAGTCAGGGACGCAGTCTGGCTCCCGTGGGAGTCCGGACGAAGTCTTCCTGCCGCTGAAGTCGGGGACGAAGTCCGGCTCCCGTAGGAGTCCGGACAAAATCTTCCTGCAGTTGGAATCGGGGACGCAGTCCGGCTCCCGTAGGAGTCCGGACGAAGTCTTCCTGTCGCTGATGTCGGGGACGCAGTCCGGCTCCCGTAGGAGTCCGGACGAAGTCTTCCTGCCGCTGAAGTCGGGGACGAAGTCCGGCTCCCGTAGGAGTCCGGACAAAATCTTCCTGCAGTTGGAGTCGGAGACGAAGTCTGGCTCCCGTAGGAGTCCGGACGAAGTCTTCCTGCTGCTGAAGTCGGGGACACAGTCTGGCTCCCGTAGGAGTCCGGACAAAATCTTCCTGCAGTTGGAGTCGGAGACGAAGTCCGACTCCCGTAGGAGTCCGGACGAAGTCTTCCTGCTGCTGAAGTCGAGGACACAGTCCGGCTCCCGTAGGAGTCTGGATAAAATCTTCCTGTAGTTAGAGTCGGAGACGAAGTCCAGCTCCCGTAGGAGTTCGGACGAAGTCTTCTTACCGCCGCAGGTCGGATGCCGGTAGAATCCCTGAAGGATCACTCTTGACACGAACTTCGGCTGGGGGGGTTTTATACCCAACAGAACTCAAAATCAGAACTAGAAGAAGAAACAAGATTCAAGCTAAAATAAAAAAATAACTATCTAAAACTAGCTAGAAGAAATACTAGGATTAGAAGGGATAATTAGAAGGCATTGCATTTAATCTTGCCGTTGAACCTTTAGCATCCTACTGTTTATCTTCACTGGATCTCAGTCGAAGAACATAAGCATCTCGCCAACATCTCCTTCCTAAACTGCAACATCTCACTATGGGCATAGAGGAAATTTGAGAAAAAATGTCAAAGAATAATTGGATTAATTAACTTCAACAACGACAAGAATGTACACTGAAATCCTACTTATAGTATTTTAGAGAGCTTACAATGAATAAAATTCATGAGGTCCTTTAAACATTGGAAGACACTACTAATTCCTAAGATGACAAGAATAGGTAATCTCACAAAAGGCAAGTTTTCAAAACACAACTAGAATTGATGATGAGCGAGCTAACATCGCAAGAAATAGGACAATAGTTATGTTCCTATTGGGAGGGATCTGACAGTAATCTATTTATTGTGAAATTATTAGGTCTTCTAGTCTGACTTGGACTTTGTTGCTGAAGCTTCAAATGTCATATAGGTTCGGATGTTGTGAGTCCACTTTGAACTCAAAGACCATGGAGGCTTTTTGAAGCCTATTTTTGTCGCTAGGGAGGATATAGTAGTCGTCTGTATGCTGTCAAATATGTTTTGATGCTGAAGAACTTGCTGTCAAATATATTCTGATATCTTGCTCCTTACCATTGGATCAAGGTTGGCCCGGCTGTACTTTTAACTGGATTTCTTCCTTTTGGCGTCTGCTTTGAGTGCTCCCAGGCTCGTGGGAGAGGTCTTGGTGATGGAGGTCGGGAATTTGCTTCATGCTATATGCTAGCTAGAGGTGTCCTATCTACTTTGCATCAATTGATTTAATTATCTTAAAAATTTATTACACTAGAAACATCTGGGAAAAATATATGTGTCTACTTTTTTTGTTGAATTGCTGTTAAAGAAATTGACATTGTGGCATGCTCCCCACCCACCAACCCCTAAGAAAATCAGGAAAATAAACAAATAGTCTGCCATAAATGTAAGCAAAAAATTCTGCTTGCTCATTCTAGATTCACTACAGTGCATGTATAGCAATTCTTTTGTTTTTTTTGTTTTTGTTTTTTTTGACAAATTTAGGAGGAGAAAAGAAAAAAAAAAAAAAAAAAAAAAAAAGGGAAGAAAGCCAAAAATGAAACCACACACACATCCTAGGTACCCTCATATACATGGATGTGTTTGAAAGGAAGCAAAATGGTGTTCCTTGAGCAAATATAGGCAGTAGCATAGTTAGGATTTTCATCTTGAAGATTTAATATATAAATTAAAATAAATAAATAAATTTAATAATATTATATTAATTGAAAGTGAAAGAGAAAGAAAAGAGAGAAAAAAGAGAAAAAAGAGAAAAAAAAAAGTAAGAGAAAGAATTCGAATCTAGGACATGGAGATGGAGGGTAGAGGTTCAAATCATTAAGGTAATTAAGATTTTTTATTTTATGGAGTTCAAAAATGTATATATACATAAAATTTTTTGAATAATATTAATATATCTCTAAAGATATAATGGATATTGTACCAAAATTTGGGGGTTCAATTGAACCCCCAATACAAAAAGCCGCCCCTGAATACAGAAGACAACAATTATTTTTATTTAACCTTATGGATCAAAAATATGATATGTTCGAGTAGACGGTGGTTTAGCAGAATTGTATCCCCTTTTTTAGCAAGATGTCTGTGTTCATACTTGAATGATAGCTCATATATAATTATTATATTCTCAAAAAATATAACTTGATGAGTTTTTCTTACCAAGTGGTTCTTTATGATCCTTATTCAAGGATATAAAAGATTTAGGCCTTTTTTTTTTAATCCTACTTACTTTCCTTTTAAAATTATTGATTCTACGTAACCCAGCAATAACCCTTTTTGATTTGCAGATAATTATGCACAAAACTCCCCCATTTGCATGAGTTTTATTCCTTTTAAGTTAGTTAATTTATAGTGTTTTAATTATGTTCTAGTATAGTATTCAAAATATATCTTGTTTTTAATGTGGCTAAGATCGAGTTCTCTCGAGCAATAGTTGTCCATATCTTGATTGGACAACAGCGGATTAGTTTTTACAAAGCTTGTTTAGAATTTATAGCTAAATGGACAACTTGATCTAGTCAAAATTGACCTGAAATGTAGGAGGACATCTCTTAGCAACATTAAAGCTATTCTACAGAAGTAGGTTAGTGGCCCACACTTGCAACGCTATATCCAGGAAGATTCAAATGTTTATAGATATTATTATGTGCACGTGTCAAGCAGGTCATCGGAGATCGCACGCTCCACCCCATGAAGTATTGTCCGCTTTTTTAGGGGTTCCCTTCCCGCTGGGGGGACCCCCGGACTCAGCCGAATGAGAACAGTCGGATGGAGGACGGAGATCGAGAGGATTTCCACCGCTTGAAGGATATCTCGGTGCCGAAGCAGAGGGAGCTCGTCACTGAGCAAGCTCTGTACGACACCGGTCTGAGCTTGGTTCCTCATCTGTACATTTTGGTCTGTCATTTTTTTTTCATTGGGCAGGTGCTGATCCTCTGTTGAAATTGCAGGCATGCCGCCGAGGGTGAGACTGACGGATGTCGATGTTCGGCAACATACGGCACAGAAGAGGCCGGCACATGGAGCCGAACCATCGCGACCTCCCAAGAGGCCTCAGGTAGCATTACCGAGTGACCCTGCGGCGACGGGAGCGCAGCCCGGCTCCGACCGTGCGTCGGGCACTGAGCCAATTATTGCACTATCGGTGCCGACGGTGTCTCCCGAGGCCCCGCCCGAGGAACGGGCGGCCGAGGGAGCAGCCGAAGGTGTGCCGGCTGCACAGCCGGCAGAAGAAGTTCGGGTGGAGACACGCGAGCCCGAACGGCCTGCATTGGCGGCCGTCGCGGCCTCGGGAGGGACCCAGTCGAGCTCGAGCCTCCCGTCTTTTTTCGACTTTAGGGCCTGGGCGTCCGAATGAGGGAAAGCCCCAATGGCGCCAGGCGACGACAAAAGGTCGGCCGGTAGTGCCGCATCATCCGACGTCCAGCTTCCCGAAGGAGCGTCGGCCCTGGCCAACCATGATTTGGCCAGGAGGTTATGTCAGGTGACAATCCTCCCGGCTGACCAGGAGATCATGAAGAATCAGTGGGTGTCCGACATGCTTTCTTCCTTCTACCCGACTATGATCCGGGTGAGCTTCTCTCCTTCACTTCTTATTTTCATCGTTGTTTTCTGTCAGTTCGGTCTTCTGACAATCGGCTTGTTATTTGCAGCTGATTTACAACATGTCCGAGCTGGAGGCCGGATATCGAAGGTTCGGTGATCTTCGGACGGCCTGAAAAGATAGGGCCGCGACCGTCGAGGCCGAGAAGGTAATAATGGTCGAGCAGCTGAAACAGTCGGTCGACCGTGAGGCCCGGCTCGAGGAGGAGATCTCCTGCCTTATCGATGCCCTGGCTGCCTCGGGGGCCGAACTACAGTCGGCTCGCGAGGAAGCCAAACGAAAGTCCCATACCACTCGCCGGCTCCATCGTGAGCAGGATGGGTACGTCAGTGAACTCAAAGCCGAGCACGAGCAACTCCGGGTGAGTCTGGGAAATCTCGCCAAGGTCGAGGAGAATTTGTCCACCGCTCAAGCCAATGCAGACATAGCGAGGGCGGAGGCAGAATCGGCGAAGGAGGCAATGAGTCGGGCCATGAAGGACTTCCGCGGCTCCGATGAATATCGGGAGGAGCTCTTGGAGAGCGATTTCATCTCGTACCGAGTGGGGTACGAGGACGTCCGGGGTGCAGTCCAGGGTCTGTATCTGGAGCTTGACCTCAGCAGTGTCGTTCCCCCAGGGTCGGAGGACCAAGTCACGGGAGAAGCGGCCGATCCGGTGTCGGGAGATCACACTGCGTGGAGGAAGCCATTCCGGATCAGGTTACCAAAGGTGAGGTGGCTCCGACCCCCGATGCTACTCCGGCCTGGGCGGCCACGCCGATCGCCCCGAAACTTCTCCCGGTTGAAGAAGTCGACCCCGACGAGTAGTCGGAGCATCTTTTGTTTTCGCTTTTGCTTAGTGTACTTATAATCGGACTTCGGTCCAATTTTGTAGATTCAGTTTATGTTTGAATGAAATTAAAAATTTTTCCACTTTTTCTTTTTCTTTGTGTATCCTGAAATGTATCTTGGAATGTATGTTTCATCGAAACGCCCCCGAGCGTACAAGTCGTAGGCCCGACGTACCTTGCTAGGATATTCGGTAAGAACCCGAATAGCTATCCGGGATAGTCGGTAGCGCGCACCACAATAAAGGCAGAGCGAGCTCTGATTTTGAGTCGATGTCCTGACTGTCGTGCGACCCAACAGTCGAGAGTTTGAGTCGAGCACCCGTTGTTCAGACCTGAGTCGGACATGTTCGTCGAGTCGGGTGTCGTCCGTCCTTCAGGCGTAGCTCTTTGACCCGATCATCTTGTAGAGTCTGATAGTTGAATAGTGTCTGATGCATTTGGTTGATGACAAGTCGATCATCCATTGCTCGATTCTTTGTCGGGCGTATGCGTCGCGACGTGTGATAAACGGTGGTAAGCCGAATACCCTTCGATCGGTCGTGACCTGATCGGTATGTCGCGAATGCGACGTTGGTCGCGTTGGCATCTTGCCTCTCTTGACTGGAGCCAAGCCGGCAAGTTAGCCAGTCATCTTGCTCGAGAGCTGGCTGCGGAAGGAGCGTGGCTTCAACTTAGGGGTGTCTCATCACCATCGCCGGCCTTCTACCAATTGTAGATATATCAATTCTCGTAAGAGTCTGATGCATCGTCGGCGATCGGGCCACCGATTCCTGATGGAACATTGGGCCCAAGTCGGGGCATCGACGCTCGTACTACTGGTGAGCGCCGACCCGCAATCGGAGAGCCAAAATTCTAGACTCCGGGGTTTTGAAACTGAATTTATATTCCGAACAAGGGCACACAGGGTTCACTGATAGTACAATCTCAGGTTGTCGGCATTTCAAGTTCGGAGAATGGCCATTCCTTCTATAGTCTCCAGTCGGTAGGCTCCCGACCTGTAGGTGTCCGCTATGTTGTAGGGTCCTTCCCAGTTCGGAGCCAATTTTTTTTGGTCTAGAGGCTTCGAAACTCCCACCTTTCTTAAGACCAGGTCCCCGGGCCTGAAAAACTTTGGCTTAACCTTAGCATTGTAGTATCGGGCCACTCTTTGTCGGTAGGAAGCCATGCGGAGTTGAGCCTCCCGTCGGAGTTCGGGTAGGAGGTTTAAGTCGGCTCTCCGAGACTCGGAGTTGCCCAGCTCGCAGTACTGCTTGACTCTGTCAATGATAGCCCGATCTTGAGTGGGATCATCGCCTCCCCATAGGCTAAGCTGAAAGGAGATTCTCCGGTCGGGACATGGGGTGTCGTTCGATACGCCCACAGGACAGAATTCAATTCCTCGACCCAGAGGCCTTTGGCTTCGTTCAGTCGGGTCTTTAGTCCATGCAGAATGGTTCGGTTGGTTACTTCGACCTCGCCGTTGGACTGTGGGTGCCCAACCGAGGTCAGCCTGTGCGTGATATGAAATCTCGTACAGAACTCTCGAAAGTCTCGATTGTCGAATTGTCATCCATTGTCGGTGATAATAGTGTGCGGTAGTCCGAACCTGAAGATGATGGACTTCTGGATGAAGTCTTTCATCTTTCACTCGATGATTTACGCCAGAGGTTCGGCTTCTACCCACTTAGTGAAGTAGTCGATTGTGACAACTATGAACTTCCTTTGACCGGACGTCGGAGGGAAAGGATCGAGTATGTCGATTCTCCACTGGGCGAAGGGCCACGGGGCGATAATGGGAGTGATTTAGTTGGCTGATCGGTGTTGTATGTTAGTGTACCTCTGACATGGTTTACACCTCCGAACCAACTCAGCCGCATCTTTTCTCATGGTGGGCCAGTAGTAACCCTACCGTAGGACTTTATAGGCCAAGGATTTACCCCCCAAGTGATTTTCGTAGATCCCTTCATGTACTTTTCTGAGCACGTAGTCCGCGTCGGTCAGTCCTAGGCACCTCAACAAGGGAAGGGAGAATGACCTTTTGTAGAGTCGGCCATCCATCATTACGTATTGGGAGGCCACCCATCGGAGTCGTTTGGCTTCTACGGGGTCTTCAGGACTGGTTCCATCGGTCAGATACTGAACAATCGGATCCATCCAGTTCGGCTCGACCGCCAGTTGTAGCACCTCCTCGGCCCTGTCGATGCTCGGCTGCTCGAGACTCTTCACAAATGTCCAACCCAAGGCGTCGTAGGCTGATGTCGCAAGCCTGGAGAGTGCATCGGCCCGAGCATTCTCTGACCTGAAAATGTGGAAGATCTCGAAATACTTAAGGTGTGCCACGAGGTCTCTCACCTTCCGAAAATATTTTGCCATGGTCGGGTCTCGCGCCTCGAATTCACCTTTGACTTGTCCCATGATCAGCTGGGAGTCGGAGAAGACTCTGAGACTGTCGATCTCGAGCTCCTTCACTACTCTCAAGCCAGCGAGGAGCGCTTCATACTCGACTTGATTATTGGAGGCTTTGAAGTCGAACCGGAAGGCGTACTCGGTAACCACTCCCTCTGAGTTGGTGAGCAGGAACCCGGCCCCGCTCCCTCGAGCGTTGGAAGCTCTATCGATGTGCAACACCCAGGTAGACCCGAGGTCAGGTTCGGAGATTGCAGCCTCTTTGGAGCTCCCACCTTTCGATCCTTGATCGGTTGTCGGGCACTCTGCAATAAAGTCGGCCAAGATCTGGACTTTCAAGACAAGTCACGGTCGGTACTGAATGTCGAACTCACTCAGCCTCACCGTCCATTTCACCAGTCGTCCCGATGTATTGGGGCGATGCAAAATCGCCCTCAGGGGCTGGTCGATGAGGACCACGATAGCGTGCGCTTGGAAATACGGACGGAGTCATTGTGTAGACACGATCAAGGCAAATATCATTTTCTCCATCTTTGAGTACCGAGCTTCAGCTTCGTGGAGCACTTTACTGGTGTAGTATATGGGTTGGTGAATTCGGCTCTCGTTCTCCCGGACGAGCACCGAGCTAACCGCCTCTGGGGAGGTTTCCAATTAGAGGTACAGCATTTCTCTGACTTCTGACTTTACAAGCAGTGGCGGGGAGGCCAGATATTTTTTCAGATCCTCGAAGGCCTGCCGGTACTCATCCGGCCAAGAGAAGTCCTTCGCCTGCCTCAAGGTTTTGAAAAACGGGAGGCATCTCTCAGCCGACCGAGAGATGAATCGGCTGAGCGTGATGATCTTTTCGTTAAGCTGCTGTACCTCTTTTTTGGTGTCCGGGTGCCGCATGTCGAGGATCGCCTTTATCTTCTCAGGGTTAGCCTCAATTCCTCGTTGAGAAATGAGGAACCTGAGGAACTTCTTCGAAGTCACCCCGAAGGTGCACTTAGTCGGATTCAACCTCATCTGATGTCGTCGAAGAGTGCAAAAAGTTTCTTTGAGGTCTTGGACATGATTTGAAGTCTGTGTGCTCTTCACCAGCATGTCATCCACGTACACTTCCATATTGCATCTGATTTGGTCTTTGAAGACCTTATTGATGAGTCACTGGTAGGTGGCACCGGTATTTTTCAGTCTGAAGGGCATTACTCTGTAGCAGTAAAGGCCCTTAGCGGTCACGAAGGCTGTGTGCTCCTCATCTTCGGGCGCCATCCAGATCTGATTGTATCCGGCAAAGGCATCCATGAAGCTGAGCAGTCGATGGTCGGACGTCGCGTCTACCAGCTGGTCAATTTTCGAGAGTGAGAAGCTGTCCTTCGGGCAGGCACGGTTTAGGTCAGTATAGTCGATACAGATCCTCCACCTCCCGTTGGCCTTTTTCACCTTGACAACATTGGCGAGCCAATCGGAGTACGTGGTTTCTCTGATGAAGCCCACCTCGAGTAGCTTGTCCACTTCCTCGTCGATGGCCTTCTATCTTTCGGGAGCAAAAGATCGCTTCTTCTGCGTCACCGACCTCATTCCAGGGTCGATATTGAGTCGGTGAGTCATCGTCTCTAGGAGGATGCCGGACATATCCGCTGCCGACCAAGCGAATACGTCGGCATTGGCCTTCAGCAGCTCTACTAGCTGCCGTTGTGCAGGGTCGGATAATTGGGATCCGACCTAGACCACTCGTTCGGGATTCTCCGCTATCGAGACGAAAATCAGCTGTTCGGTCGGTTCACCCCGTTCTTCCTCTCTCCGCTGGTCCAACTTGTCGGTCGTCAGAGAGTCCTTCGCTTTATTACTTCGAGTAAAAATTTGAAAGCATCGTCGAGCAAGCTGTTGATCCCCGTGCATTTTTCTTACTCCATTTTTGATCGGAAACCGAACCAGCAGGTGGTAGGTCGAGACTATTGCTCGGAAGGCATTTAGTCTGGGTCTTCCAAGTATGGCGTTGTAGGTCGAAGGCACTTGGATGACCGCGCAGGTCAGGTAGACGGTGCTTTGTCGCAGTCCAATTCTGGTTGTTACGGGAAGAGTAATTTCTCCTTCCACTGTGACAGCTTCCCCGGCGAAACCCACCAGGGGCATGGAGACTCTCTCGAGCCAATCAGCCGACAGTCGCATTCGGGAGAAGGTCGAGTAAAATGAAACATTAGTCGAACTTTCATTGTCAACAAAGATCCTTTTTACATCATAATTTGCTATTATCGTCGAGACAACAACAGCATCGTCATGGGAAGTTTGGATTTTTCGAGCATCTTCATTTGTAAAAGTGATTACATCATCTTGGCGCAGCTTCTTCATTGACTCTCCTCCAGCGGTTGTCCCCGGTCCAGTCGTTTGGAGATCATGTTGATGACCCCGATCGTGGGCTGATTGTTCGCTGCCTCCTCAGTCGGTTAGGGTCGTCAGTCGGGGACAGATCGAGTCGGCGGGTTCCTTCAAAATTTTTCGAGATACCCTCAGTGTATGAGGGCCTCGATTTCATCCTTAAGTTAGATGCACTGCTTGGTGTTGTGGCCGTGGCCTCGATGAAATCGGCAGTACTTTCGTCGGTCGAGACCCTTTGCCTTCAAAGGCGGAGGCCGTCGTAGATATTCCTCTCCTTCGATCTCCATCAAAATCTGCGCACGAGGAGCAGAGAGAGGAGTATAGGAGTCATACCTATGACGCATCGACCTCGGACTCCACCGTCGAGGTGATCTCGGGCTCCGTCGCTGGGGTGAGACCTGTTTGTCGGTCGGAGGCCTGCTAGGCTCGACAGGAGCCCGACCTTTCCTTCGCTTTTCATTTGGGCCCTTGGTCTCAGTCAGGTGTCGGTCGGAAGCTCCCTCGTCTGCGCGCATGTATTTGTATGCGCGCTCCAGCAGTTCGGCGTATGTCCGGGGGAGGATCTTGTCCAAGGAGTATGTAAATCATGACCCCCTTAGCCCCCTCTTCATGGCTGAGATAGTCATGTCTTTGTTGAGGTTTCGAACCTCAAGCGTGGCCGCATTGAATCACGTCACAAAGTGTCGGAGCATCTCATTTTCTTCCTGCTTGAGAGAGAAAAGACTGTCCGAGGTTCGTGGCGACTTTCGGCTGGTGCTGAAATGGGTCACGAAAGCATGCTCGAGCTATTCGAAAGAGTGGATGCTTCCTGAGTGGAGGCCGGAGTACCAGGCCCTGACAGCTTTGCGAAGTGTGGCGGGGAAGCCGATGCAAAGAAGAGTGTCGGTTGCCCCTTGGATCGTCATGAGAGCCTTGTAGCTCTCTAGATGGTCAACTGGATCGGTGGAGTCGTCGTAGGGCTCCACATGAGGCATTTTGAATGGACTAGGAATCGGCTCATCGAGGATGAGTCGGGAGAGAGGTTGGGCGGTCTGGAAGTCGACGTCGTTCGAAGACTTCTGTCTGTCCACCTGAAGCTGGGCAAGCCGATGGTCGATTTTCTCGAACCTATGTTCGTAGTCGTCGGTCCGTCGGTGCTGGGAGACTCCAGGGGTCGAGTCTCCCGACGAATCTGAGAGGGAGGCGGATGGTGTCCGCGGTCGCTTCTCCTTCCTTGCTCATTCCAGCTGGGAAGGGGAGGATCGTCGAGACCGGTGGGTATCATGCCGTGGCCGCCTCTCCCTTTCTCGATGGGAGTGCTGCGACGGCTGCTCCTGAGGAGGAGACGGAGACCAACGCAGGCGTTAGCGGCTGCTCCTGGACGGCATCGGGTGCGCCGCCGGTTGCCCCACCAGCGAGTGCGGCAATCGGGTTGGTTGTTGTTGAAGGCTCTTGACTGCATCCGTCAGCACAGTTATCTGCCGCACGATCGTCGCGATCTGCACCTCCGTGGTCACCACAGGATGCGGAGAGCTGGGTTCTGCCATGGAGGGTGGAGGAGAGGCCTCTTCTCGACGGGAAGAGTGCCTCATCGATCCGGTGGCTTTCGATCGCTGAGCCCTGGTTCTTGTCATCTCGAAAAGATTTTTCAAGCTCTGTGGAGGTTATGATCCACCCCCCTTCTTGGCGCGCCAAACCTGTTGCGGCCAATCCCCTCGTCGCCTGGTCGTCGGGAACGAGCACCTGCAAGAGAAGCCCACACTGATCGGAGATGCCTCCAACGGGGACCCTCTGACGATCAAGTCAGAGAGGAGATTAGGCAACAGTAGAAAAGAATCAGAGAGACTCAGCGGGAGAGAGAGAGAGATAGTCCAGGGGCTTCGAAAGAACCTCCTCGCAGCATTGTTGCCTTCCCCGTTTTATAGTAGAGCGCGGCGTGGTGCCGCCATTAATGACGCAGACAACTGGGGGAGTTGTTAAATCATCGGAAGCTGTCAGAGTCACCGCGGACTGTCAAGTCACCGTGGGCTGTCAAATCGCTGGGATTAATCTATGTCCTTGGCAGGACAATGCCCCAGGACGGCTATGCCACACGCCCTTGTCAGGACAATGGCCCACAGCAGTCGTACGGTGTTTGGAGGAGCCGTCCGATCATACATCGGTATTTGGTTGCGGGACGTCGGGTGAAGATCCGGAGACACCGTCGGCTGGTCTGGCGCATTGCGGGAATCGGACATCGGCCACCACCTCCGCCTGATAGTGAGTCGGTAGAGTTGGATTCTGCCGTTCGGCTAGTCGGGAACAGAATGGGTCTGCCCGACCGACATACCTTCGGTTGGATAGTGTCGGCAGTCGTCGGTCGGTGCGGTCGGTAGAGTCGGACGCCGGTCAGGCAGGTCCGAGGATGAGTCGCCATAAAAGGGATCGATCGGTATGCTCCAACAGATATGATTAGGACAAGCCTCAGCTTATGATATTCATCAACTTTTTACTTTATTAAATTTTACTAGAAAAAAAAAGAAAAGAACTTCATTTCACCGGTAGAATCTATTATAATTTTCCACCTTCGAGCCATATCTTCAACCAAATCAAACTTTTGATCGTGTCTCAAATCTTCATGCATCATAAACCCTTTAGTTGCCTCTAGATTATTTCTTTTACACCGGAAGCTAATTTTTTTATTTTTTTTGGGCAACACACCATAAGCTCTTTAAATAGAGATAAATATGCAACAAAGTTTTCTAATTCAGTTGCCATTCAGAAACGCAAATCAAATACAGGGAGTGAGAGACCTCAAGAGGTACAAGAATTGAAGGCTCCATTTGAATTTATTGCTCTCTATTTTGCCCTATTAATTGTCAAGTTACCCCAAAAAATTTTATAGGACATTTTGGATTATACGTTTGTCTACTTGGCCATTGGAGATATATGATTTCGGAATATTCTCTATCCCTGTCAACACGTGTAACGGTCCTACCTTGTCAAGCAATCTAAGGGGTGGTGTGTCCTTTTGGGATAAGATCCCATCAAAGGTACTCTGAATTATTGGTGTGTCTTTGTGTAACTTGGTAATGCCTCAGAGTCAAACAACTGATCCCAGAACGCAGTCAGCCGTCCCCACGCGGAAACACCTTTGCTCTCCATTCACAATGGGCGACAGCTTGTATGGACCCCACCTCCCTTCTCCAGTGGATCAGTTCGTCATCCACAACACCGAACAGCGAATTCCACTTTCAGCCGAGTCCCACAAGTTCAGGTACCATGCAAATCTCATACCAAATGTCTGATGTCTTGTGCATATGCTTTTTATTTTTCGAAAAAAAAAAGAAGCTTATATGGTTTTCAAACAACAAAGTGAAGTGATTTTTAGAAATCTATATTTTTCATCAAGGAAATAGACATTGCAATTGTTATGATTTTCGACATGAGTTACACTTGCAGCACCAGAAGAATTTGATTAATTTATAATTTTTAATGAAAAAAGTATCGATCACATGGTAGTAAGAATTTTAAGTGAACCTAGTGTTTGCCTTGGTAGTCATATCTTTTTTTTCATTATCAAAATATTTTGAATTTGATTATCGAGCTTGTATCTTAGATAATTCGAATCATAGTTTATCATGGTTTGAATGGATCTACTTTTCTATTCATTCACTTCTATCCTTGTAGGCATGAGACTGATAGGATAATTTTCATAATTTTTATCTGTTTGAATTTATAAATCTAAAGGATGAATTTTGCTGCAACAATAAAATTGTTTTATTGCAACTTAGACGCCATATATATGGAAGAGGATCGCCTTGTTAAATTTAATAACTTAAGGTTGAATATGTTCAATATCTTGGGGAAAAAGGGGTAACGTGTTTTCGGTGCCACGTTATTCTTGTCTCATCAAACTTTTGGTGAAACATGCTTTTGGTTCTTCATATAAAATGTCATTGCTTTAGCTTCAAGTTTTCGCAATGGGACGCAAATTTCATACACTGGATAGAAGTTGGTGCTTCATGTGCCAAATAGGCCAGCTCATGTCCTCTTCCTTTTGCCTTGCGCTTGCCATCCTTCTCGAAGGAGTAGGTAGTATATTAAAAGCGGGACATTAGCGCACACATGTCGACCAACAAATCCACAACCGGGGACACATTCCGCGTCAATGGACACCACGTGACGTGCACATGCTGAGAAATGCTAGGAGTTGGTGAGTTTAATACAGTACTTCATCCGGTGTCTTTCGTCTTTTTGTTTCCTGTTTTGATTTGTAATCCGATTTATCTTAAATTGCATTTGGTAGCTGACAATCTACCTAATTACTGATAATTTAATATAATAATCTATATTATTATATTTGAAATATTTTTTAAATAATAATTTAAATTGTCTCATGAAAAATAATCTGTATTATTTTAAAAGAAGATGGCTATCTAAATTATTATTTTTTTGATAATATTATATTAAAAATTTTAAATAAAATTATTTATAAAAAAAATTATATAAAATTTATTATCCAACTCTTTCTCTTTTCTTCACCTCTCTTTTCATGCATCCCGACCTGCTCCTCCGTCCTTGTCCTCCACTACCCCCCATGACTCTTTTACACCCATCCCCACTACCACCACAACTCCACATGCACCCGCTCTCTCCCCTCTAGTGCCCGTGGTTCCCTATATCCTTTGATCTGCCATTTTTTTGCACCACCATCATATCCACATTACTCTCGTTACTTTTTATCGGAGAAAAAAAAGAGCATCAAGATAAAATTATTAAAAATATTTTAAAATTTAATTTTATATTATCGATAATTTGATTGTCGTATCAAATATGTCAATTAAATTTTTTAATAATTTTATTATAATATTATTTATTATATTAAATATAATAATTAATATTATTAATAATTTAATAATAATAATTTATCTTGAAAGCAATCTATGCGGTCACCTAAGATCGTTCCGTGATGCACCAAATGCAACCTGGGTCCACTTCCTATACTCTTTTTGTCCTGTATATTTCTGCAGCATTAATACATGCCGTTGAGCATTGACCAATACAATATTTCTCATTAATGTTAGTTTAAGAGAGACGGAGACACTGGCAATTAAATAGATTTACTGCTCGTCCTGAGTTTCATCGACGTCACTCTCTTTTTTTTTTTTCTTTTTCTTTTATTTTTTTTTTTCAACTTCTTCTCTCCCACTTCATTCATGAAAAGAGAAAGTATGCCCTGCACTGTACTGTATGTATTAATTACATAGCCCTGCACTACACCAGTCACCGCCATGCATTCCTGTAGGTTTGAGTGCGAGATGAATGGGATCCAAAGAGATGCGTTATCATGCTGGGTCATATAGTGCACGAAGTGCAGGATATAATTTCTCCAGTGAAAAGAGAGGTGGCACTGTTCTTTCTAAGAAAAAAATGCATATTTATGGTAGGCAGCTGACAACAAACACAATATGGATATGGGAGTCGGGATTCTCAAATTAAAGGACAAACAGTTTGGGAACATTGACATCATGGCACAAGGACAAACTAGGTTCATCAACTTTGAAGGAAATGGTGCCATGCACACAGGCATCTCCAGTACAGGGAAATGGTGCCACTTGAAAATAGATCTTGGTAGCACAAATCGACAACTCATGCAATGTATATGTAAGATCTATCCCGATACTGTGTTGAATTCTCTTGAGAGTAGAGTCATGAGGCCATGTTTGTTTCGTGAATAAATTAAACTGCAAAGATGATCTATCTCATTCTCAATGGAGTGACATTTTTGGTGCATCACTATATCCAATCCTTCGTATGTAAGCATCATATGTACTACATATATTTGCATGTATATTGTTGGGACCGTAATTCCTAACCAACTTCTCAAAAGGTAAATACCTTTGAGAGATGGAGTTTATTAATCTTTATCCACTAGGCACAGGACTTCATACGACTCCCATATATACTGTTAGGACAGTAACCCTAACCAAAAAGCAAATGTCTTTGAGAGACAGGGTTTATTAATCTTTATCCACCAGGCACAGGGGCTTCATACGACTCCCCAGTCTGAGTCTCATCAAGTCCTCTTCGGCTACCAGCGATATTTTTTTTTTAACACTCTGGAGGCCTGTTGGATTTCGAACCTGCAATCTCACTCTGATATCATATGTTAGGACCGTAGCCCTTAACCAACTTTTCAAAAGGCAAATGCCTTTTGGGAAGCAGGGTTTATTAGCCTTTATTTACTAGGCACAGGGGCTTCATCCTGAGTTGATCCGTATCAAGTTAGATCATCCTCAATCAGCAGGCTGCGCAGTTAGACCCATTTAATTTTACCAACCAGGCACCATCGGCCCTTCTTGTCGACTTCCATAATTGTTGTCAATACATTAGCCATCTTCAGCTACCAATCTCAGCCTAAGTCTCACCGAACCCTCTCAGCTACCATTCTCTTCCAGAGTCTCATCAAGTCCTCTTCGGCTACCTCACCGAATCCCTTCGGTTACCATCCTCTCCTAGAGTCTCATCGAGTCCTCTTCGGCTACCAACTTTTCCTAGATTTCACCAAATGTGAGCTGGAATCTTGCACAACATATACTATATGAACCTTTACTTTGGTTTAAACAAGGGAACAATGTTTTTACATTGGTCCAAAAAGTCTTTTTAGCTACATAAATATGTGGAGAATTTTTTGTGCACCGCGGGTGGTATAAAAAATCCGATATGGAGTGTACTACCTCATCTGATTGATCCATATAGTCACTATTTTTAACAAGTATTTAATGCTTGTAGATCGATTTTTTTATTTAAAAATTTTTTATGACGAAAATATCCATATCTTTTGAAAAAATTATGACATCCTATGGCGTAGCGTAATATAGCCCAGGACGTCATAATATGGCCTAAAATATCATAATATAAGAGAGATATTTTTATCCAACCACTTTCCAACAGATATTTAATATCTGTATGTTAGCTTTTTCGTTTGAAAATTTTGAATGACAAAAATATTTTATTTTTTAAAAAAAATTATGACATCTTGTGCATATTATATATGCAGGATGTCATAACATGGACATAAAATGTCATAATTTTTTCAAAAAGTAGAAATATTTTCGTCATATAAAATTTTTAAACGAAAAAATCGATGTATAGATATTAAATATATGTTGAAAATGATGATATGTGGATCAATCAAATAAGATGGTGTATTATAAGTTAGATTTTCTGCACCTCTTGCAATGCACAAAGAATTTCGCAAAGATGTGGGTTTGGCCATGGACTGGACGCAAGGCATCCAATTTTGAGCCTAACCGAAAGGAACCCTGTCCTGCTTGCAGCCACGCAGTGCCGGTCGCATGGTGTTATCATCATTCATCAAGGGAGGAAGAAAGCAAATAATGTGCATATTTTTTTATTTTTATATGCAAAAAAAAGAGGTATACAACTTCCCAAAAATTTATATGATTCTTGCTAAAGAGAAGTTACCAAATTCTTTCTAGGGGGGGGGTGAACCTAGCTGCTTGTTGATGGGACTTGATCCCACTGACATCATTAATGCCGGCTATATTAACTTCGATTCCCCCTACTTGGGGACTTCTCTTAGTCCATGACAGCTAAAGGTAGACGACATACTGCCCTATTGGTTAGCACTTAGCTGGATTAGTGGTTTTCGTTCATCAAAAGCTTGCTTCCCTGATCACTGATATGCCAATTAATTGCTATGGAAGCTTGGTGGCTCTAGACTCTAGTCACAAGTCAAATTATCTAATCAAATGAAACTATCTTAGCGAAGGTTACCTTTGTGACATAACCCAATCAAATGCAACGGTGGTACCTTTGTCTTGATGGTGACGTACAGTAATCAATATGTTATCTGAACAGAGAGCTTGTCAATAAATGAGATCTATTGGGAACCAATGCTATAGCCTTTGAACAATTTCAACCAAAGATTTGTTATTAATGTGATTATTAATTAGATATATAAATATGAAAAATGTAATGATTTTTGAAGTACAAATAATTTGGGCTGCTCATAAGTTATTTGAGCTTGATTCGAATCAAAATTCGACTCATCTCAATTATTATTGAATTTGAATAATTTGAATAGTTTATTGAGCCGATTTGAACAACAGAATATTCCGTTCGAAAACTTATGAATCTATTTAAATTATATATATTTTTAATAATATTATTTTTATTTATAATATATATTATTAATAAATTAAGACTCAATTTTAAGTTCGAATACGTTCGATTGATATTCAAATGAATTTAATAATCTCAAATTTGATCTATATTTACCGAGTCGATTCGAATTGAGATATTAAGACTTAATCAATTCTAATCAAATTTCAAGCTCGAGCTCCCAACGTCGATTTGGTTCAACGAGACCCACCTCTAATGGTTTTGATTTTGGAACTCTTGCAAATTTACCTATAAATTATATTATAGTTACATGATACAGTGGATAGCAAATTGTAAGCCCAATCTAGGACTGGAAGGAAGCGGAAGCTTAGAAAATGATGGGATGAGAACGCTTAAGACCGGTAGAAATAAAATACTACCATAATTCGTCTTCATGCTTAAAGGATTAGTAGATCATCTTTTCTTAAAAAGAAGAAAGTATTGAGAAATTAAAACGGCGAAAAAAAATGTATACCCACAAAAGAATCTCAGTAGGGTCAAGTGGCAACTACTTGGGTTGCATAGCTTGTGGTGCAAAGCCCCCACCAGCACTAGATTAATGGTGCGGCACCTCAGACTAGGACCCTTTCCAAACTAAGACATACACAATGATTCCTTCCACTTGAACGATAGGATAAATACCAAAAAATAAAAAAAGGCCATAGAATACTAGAATTACTCTTCTTGACTTTGATGTCAAAAAGCTGAGCAGCCTTATTTGGTATGTTTGATGGGAGGATCACCATCTCTATGTGGGCTACTTTAATTACTACCTGAGAGAATTCTCGATAAGATCTAAGATCCACGATATCAAAAAGCTGAATTATATATCAGACTTCTAAAAGCTCTAACTTATCTATATGATTTTGATGGAGATATTTTTTTTTTTATTGAAATCTAGTAATTTTTCGAGCTTTATAATATGCATCACCTCTTAAAGATATGATATATTACTGATTATGATCAACTTCCATCACTTGGATTTTGAATTGGACCCGTTAATACAATTTTTTTGAGAAAGATTTTGACTGAGCGCATCTCTTAATTCAAAAAGAATTAACGAAATAGCTAAAAATAAAGTTAATATAGAAGTCGAAATTTACCATCCACATAATTTTATCTTTTGCATGATTATTTTCAATAGACATATTTATCCAGAATACTATGCCATCTTTTAACCAAAAAAAGAATTCGATTGAAATTCTATAAGGTCAGACCTCATTAATACAAGTAGAGACTCTGTAATTTATTTTACTATTCATCAATAAAAAAAGAAAAATCTAGATCATACTTTCATGATTTTTTTTTATATTTTTTATCTTTTTAGAAATTTGAGTTAAGCTGGCTGAAAATTTTTTTTCTCCTGCCCTGATCAATACTAGGAAAGAGTACCTGTCATTCTTTTCAATCAGTACGAGAAAATGTTGTCCTTTAGCCTCTCGATCAGAACCTTGTATACATATTGATCTATTGATTTGTTCTTTATTAATTGTTCTTGAAGCGATGATGTTTGCTCTATGCTGCATGTTGTAGCGGTATTGGTAGGTCTCCACATTGAACTCTTCCTCCAGGGATGGGCTTCAAACCAAATGCATGCTCGCTGAAATTAAACCACATCAGGTTAGAAAGAATTTCCAGCATCGCTTTACATCATTCAAAGAATATCCAGCATCATTATATTGATTAATCCTACATGAGGTCTTCCGCATGCTCTATGCTATACTGTTGGTTATCTAGGCTACAAGCATTGGTATTATATACGTGAGGGATGACCTCTAAGCGCTCTTGCATTCTATCAGATGAACAGTGGTTAGGCCAAAGAAGTAAGGTTGATGAAGAAAACTAAAGAATAGGCTTGTGGGCAGTATATAGGGTCCATAAAAGAGGTTATTGGAGTGAGTAGAGAGGTGTCAACTTTTGGTATTGAGTGTTTGACTAAAGAAACAGCAGCAATTGTGTCGTTGGAAAACTTTTTTAAAAAGAAAAAGAAAAGAAAAAAAAAACAATTGTATGATTGCTCAGATTCAATATTATATGCATAATTCTCTTCAGAACCAAATGATGTAAGATTGCTGGAAGATTTTCTTCCATGTCTCACAACTCCAAAATCTTAGAGGGTGCTTGATTGGGGAGAATTGAAATCTGGAATAGGAATTGGAATGGATGACTCCCATTCTAATGTTTGATTGGAAAAAATTCCATTCTGATTCTGGGATGAGATGAGAATTATTTAATCTATCTAAAACTTAATCCCTACTCTCTCCTATAGATTCAAATTTTTATTTCGATTCTGATTTCGATCATGAATCAAACACTTCGAAGGATTTGATCATTCCGATTCTATTCCAGTTCATTCTAATTGCCATTTCGATTTCAATTCTGATTCTGATCACGAACCAAACATCCCCCTTATCCCTACTTATATTGCAAGACGAAACCAAATAACGGGTACCAAGGTGGAGCGCAGAGAACAGTGGTTGTTATATATACAGTGTTTTTGTGTTAAACCTTTAGACCAGCCTCAATGGTGTGATCTCTCTCACAAACCTAGTAGGAGAGTAGATCGAGCCCAACTAGCACTACACCAGCCCAATTCTAACGTGAGAGCCCGTGGTCGCAATGTTTGCCATTTATGTCCATGGATTGACATTTTCATATGATTCATTACGAAAATCTTTAAGGGATATAAACCCCAATTCTTTGAAAGAAGTTGGGGGATATCTCCCATTTTAGGAGATATGTTCTCATTTTTAGGGATACCTCCACTTATTTCTTAATCAAATACCATCTTATAAGATGTGTTTTGCTGTCCATATCTATCTCCACGGCATGCAGCGGAAAGCCAAATGTCCAGTCTTTTCTATTTTATTTTTTCGGAAAAATTGAAAGGCGACCAAGATCTAATACGTTGTTTGATGTTTTGAAGCAAGTAATAATCTTTACCAACTCGCTGGGTAGTTGGTACAACGAAGTTTGAGAAAGATTTTGATGCATCTTTAGATTCTCCAAAATTTCAGCCAACATTCTATTTATAGGAATCCAGATCATAAAATGATTCAATTAAATTAGAAGATTAATTTGAGTAATTGATAACCTAAAATTTATAGTACATGATTGTATTGACTAATACATAAAAATATATCAGTATATATTTTCTTAGATAATCAAAACCAAAATATTAGTTATATCGTTTTTGTGGGTGACGAAGCCCATACAAGCCGATCTCTTGGCCAACATGAAAACCCAACATTACAACCTAGACTACTACAGTTCAACATCTCGCCAGTCCGCTCTTCCATTCTATTGATGGAATGACCGTCCATTTCTCATTTTTTGAAGAAGCATAAAAATAAAAAAATAGAAAACAACTAAAGAACCTTGAGTTTTTCTTCTTATTCTGTCACTAACAATGATGGCCCTCCTGGAAAATTTTTGAGTTTAATGTTATAATTTATTATTGTTCCAGTTCTATGTTCTATCATTTTGCTAGCACCTTCTTGAGATATGCTATAGAAAATTTTTATAATGTTGAAAAACAAACATATAGTATCATGTCCAAATCCAGGACATAACATAGCCATACTACTGAGGATGGAGCTCACGATAATACGAAGTCAATTAATCATAATCAGTTAAAATTTATCATAAATAAATCATAATAAAAAAATTAATTACATTATTTGTTAGGCAAATAATCCAAAATTGGTTTAGAGCAACTAAATCCAAAAGGTAATACCAAACCCATGTCTCAAAATTTATCAATAGTTGATTACAAGTCCATAATAATCCTATAAATTTAATTTCAACTGCAAATCTCCATGCTCATTGGTGTAGACCCTCCAACTTAAATCATTATTCTTTCCTAACTTTATTTATCTGGACAGAAAAAAAAAGATATGAGCTATACCATCTCAGTAAGTAGACCTATATTATCTTATCCGGATCAAGCATAAGTTTATACATGGATCAATAAATTATTTAGAAAAGATGATTACTATTGAAACATAAAATTTTCATAATAATAATATATCATAAATCAATGATACTCTTCTATATGCATAAATTATGCAATTTATATAAACATACTTTTCAATGTATAGCATAAACAAATTCATAAATCATGTTAACTTCGTATATAAATTTATAAATTATTTATTATTTTTTCATATCATAATTCTTAATAATTTTCTTAGACTAAATGCTAAGGTTACTATTATATCCGTGACAGGACCATAATCATGTACCAACTATATTACTCATTGGCAGAGTCGTATACAAACTACTATTACCTGTTGGCAGGGTCGTATACCAACTACGTACTATTATCTGTGGGTAGAATCGTATGCCAATTACTATTACCTACTGGCAGGGTCATATATCAATTATTATTACCCACTGGCAGGGTCATACGTAGCTATCTGAGAGCCTTTTTTCATGCATCTTAAGATAAATATTTTTAAATCATATTTTATCAAGTCACATTTTCTTAGATCATACATAGATAAGATACTAAATAATTTCATAAAATTTATGATTCAAAAATAATTTTTAACAGTAAAATAATCATAAAATCATTCTTTTCATAACAAGACATACATTTCATGAATATGGAGTTCATATTTTATAAAAAATTATTCATATTTAAATATTAATAAATCACTATTTTATCATGAATCATGAATTTCACAATTCATATATTTGATTCTTATTTTATGAAAATATAGAAAAAATTTTTCATGATAAAATAACGGATAATTTCAAAAGCAAGTAAGAAGTGTCGGGATTACTTACCTCTTTCATCCTAGCCCTTCAAACTTCACTTGATGAATTTATCAAACCTATTTAATATAATAAAAATATAATTAATTTTTATTTAATAAATTCAATCATAAAAAAAAATACTGCAGATTAGGTGGTCGATTCAATAGCTTGATCAGATACTAGGACAATTCAGGGCCTCCTAACCGAGGATCAGATGTAGGTGACTCGATCAAAGAATCATGAAATATGAAGTGAAATCAAGGTCAAGATCGATCAACAGGTTCATCAATAGTAGGTTTTAAAGGTATTTGACATGATCGAGGTGGGTCCGCATCTTGCACAGATATTAAAGTAGTTTCGAGCTTCTTTGGGTATATCATCTCAAGTTCATACGAGGCTCCGTAAATCAGATGGAGAGAGAATAGAGGGAGAAAAATCTTAAGAGAGGAGAGAGAAAAAATCTCTTTTTTTTTTTTCTTTTTTCTTTGGCTGAACAGGGGAGGTTGCCTGGGCTAGTGGCTCATGCTCCGGTAAGGTGCGATAGCACCTTTAGAGGTCCGAGATGGATGATGGATTGTGGTTGGTAGTGGCTAGCAGTGGACGGTTGGTGGTGAGGGTCGGAGATTGGGAAAATCAAGGGAAAAATTCAAAAAAATAAAAGATTTTTTCATCGTTACTTTTCAACAAAACTGATAGCCAGCGGTGAGATATGAGGCTATGAAAAGAAGGAAAAGAAGGAGAGGAAGAGGAAAAGGTTTTATCTCGACTTTGATGGCGTCTTTGGCATCGATTTCTGACTGGCACAAGCAAAGGGGGCTACGGCTTCAAAAGAAGAAGAGAGAGAGAAGGAAGAGGGAGGAATACTGGTGATCATCGTGGACAACTTAGAAGGGAGAGGAGGAAATTTATAGGAGTGGAGGAGAGATCGATTCCTCTTTGGAATCAGCTTTCTCTTCATTGAAGTTATGTGAAAGAAGACTCTCAGTGAGAGTCTTCAATCTTTTTTTTTTTTTTTTTTTTTTTTTTTTGTGATTCTCTTTAGTGCTTTGAGATTCATGTGGTCTTCTTTTTTTTTTTTTTCAAATCAGGTTATCACATATAGATGATTTACTTTTACATATGACTGGAGATGAACATAGCATTAATAGCATTAAGGGGGGCAACATTTTTTTGATGAAACATCAAGGGGGCAACATTTTTTTGATGTAACATCAAGGAGGCAACGTTAAAATGAATGCCTATTGTTTCTTACCAAAAAAAAGGGAAAAAAACTTATTGTTTTAGTATCTCTTTCTCTCTCTCTCTACTGTCCAAAATTTTGAGGTACCATGATCTTACTTCTTCAAGAAAAAAAAAAAAAAAAAGGAGAACAAGGGGACTACATATGATTTTTTTTTTTTTTCTTGAGACCAAGGGATTACTTTTAGAAATAACTTATTTGTGCACGTATGATTTCTTGTGTTGATATTATATCTGGTACATATATCTTGTTAGTTTATATTAGGTTAATATGGTGTATCATAATACTAATTAATATATGATATATTATTTGTCGAGAGATAACAATTGTACCTTGCATTTGCACAATGTTGTATCCAACTATAATATTGCAATGGTACCTTATCATGTCATATTTCGCTCAATATTAGATGAAAAATTATATCCTATACAGCATGCATCACATTGCCAATCATAGTTACTTGTTCATATAACAGTGTGCGAAAATAATCATTTGATAAATGGCTACAAAAATGATTAGCTATGATTAGCAACATGCATGTATATCATGTAGGATATAATTTCTTGATATGAGACAGCACAACTGATATAATAAATATTACATTAGATATTTATGATGTAAGAACATCGATAACTAAAAGTATCAAACTTGGTCTCCTAATTTATGCATATATCCTTAAGACTTGTTTTGACAAGAAGCTTCTTTGTTGAATATGAAAACATATCGCTAACATGATAATAAAATGGAATCATTATTCAAGTGAACGCATAATTTCCTGAGATTAGAAAACTGAATCATACGGCATGATGAATAAAACTTTTAAGACCATTAAGCCAAAAATTTGGTAGTGGAAATCAACATATAACAGTATTAGTTGGATCATTAGGTATTACAACAATCATATGGGCACATTGAGCATTCCCATGGTAAACCAATTTGCTGAAAATCAAGGAGGATATTTCTTAAAAAGAGGAAATTTCTTCCTGTCATCGCATGATCAAGAGTCAAAAAAAAAAAAAAAAAAAATCTAAGACGAGTTAGAAGGTCTGGGATCTATAATCCAGTGGATTTTCATCGGTATGGCAGGTTGCTTTTTTTCTTTTTTTAATGGTAAAGGCACGTTAAGATTCCACTTCCCACGGTATTTTAATTGTTATCGTTGGATTGTAGATTAAACCAACCCCTCTATCCTGCGTGAAGACGGACGATGTTCGCGTTCACTCATATAAACTCCTCCGACAGAGAAATCCGACTTCTTTAAGAAACCGGTCCGAGCTCCAAATATTCACAGTGTCTCCGCCATTCTCTATTCTTCTTTGAAACGTTGAGGGATATCTGTCAACATCCTAGAAACCGTTGGCCCAAGTTCCTTTTCCTTTTCTTCTGAGAAGTAGGCCTTTTAAGGATTTAAAACACCATGAATAGCTGAAGAGGCCTGATCTTTGCAAAAGATTGCATGTTTTCCTCTAAACGAAAGCATAATAGTTGGAGAATCGAAGAACAACCACAAAGATGAAAGGAAATGTTCAACTTAGAGCCTGTTTGGTTGTTCCTATAAAATTGGACTGGAAATTCTATAGAATTCATGAATTATACCGTCCATTTAATCATGATCCTTTATCAATTGAATAACATTCAGCTTAAATTTTGTGGAAGATCTTTTCTACTTCCAACCCAAAGGTTAAGACCTTGGTTGGATTTAGATATGTTCCTAAAAAATGCAAGCTATATGGTTCAATAGCTAATTTCATAGGATTTTCAGTCCAATTGTGAAGGAATAACTAAACAAACATTTATTTGTTGGATTACATATGAAAAAGAGTAAAAAGAAGGTAAGTGATGCAACAAATCCACAAGAAATAATGCTTGTGCTTGTTTCAACGATGAAATTATATATATATATATAAAAGGATTTTAAATAAAATAAATTATTGACTCTTTAAAAAGATAAAAAATTAAGAATTTTTTAGAGAAAGAAAATCCACATCAATCATATTTATCCCTGTTCCCAACCTCTGTTCTTGAATTGTCTCCGTAAACCTTCCTTCTTTTTTTTATTAATTTTTTTTTGATGAATTTCTTATTAATTTTTTGATTAATAGGTTTTCGAGAAGTAAAGAAATCAGGAATGAGACATGGAAGAGGAGAACAAGGAGAAGGATGACTGGGAGGACAAAATAAGTAGGGAAACAGGGTCATCGAGTCGTAAGGAATTAGAGTCGGACCGGGCCGGTTTAAGTACTTCCCCGCTAAGAATCGGTTCTTTAGGAACCGGAAACCCTCAGACTTCCCCGTACGAATTGAATGAGGTGGGTCCAACGGCCATTAAGTGGCAACTTACGATTGGGTGCACAAAGGTACATGTGTGTGCCCACAAACCTTAACCGATCCGTTGATGAGTATCTGCCAAAACGAGCGACGAAACCAAGGCGGCCTCGCCACGTCAGCGGTAGGCAGTTTTTATCCCTTCTTCTTGCATTCCACCACTCCTGTCCTCAACCTTCTTCCTTCCCTCCTCTCCCCTCTCCCCTCCCCTCTTCTCTCCATGGATATCTGCTTCTCCACCAGATCTCAAACCCTAATATCATCCCTCTCCCTTCTCTCTACCTCCACCACCACCACCTCCTCCTCCTTCTCCCACCTTCCTCTCCCCTGCTCCATCATCCAAAAGGAATTTCCCGGGTTTGGGAGCCAGCTGAGGCCTCTGGGCATCCGATCTCGAAAGAGATGCAGGAAATTAGGGTTCCAATTTCAGTCTCCGCGATGCCTCTTCCAGGACTCTGTGTGCGAGAATTCCGTTCTTGTGGCCACTGTCGCCGTTGCCACCTTCGCGGCGGCCCTCCAAGTGATGTATAGCAGACGGAGGCGTGAATCTCCCCAGGTGACTAAATCTTGGATCTTGGAATTTTTCGGTCTTTAATTTTCATTTTCTTTTCAAGGTCGGTTCTTGATTTTTCCCTTAAACAAGAAAAAAAAATCCTGTTCTTGATCACGAAGAACATCATGAAAGAATCTTCTTTTCTTTGGTCCCTGTGTGCTTATTCTTTTCTTGTTCTGGACCCATACCCACATTAAGAAGAAAGCTAGCAGGTTGCCGGGAAGTGTCTTGGTTCTTCTCTCTATAACATTGACTTGTTCCCCGAGATCTCTGATTTTATCCATAAAAAGCTGTTTCAGATTTAAATGCGTGACTCAGATCTCTGATACCTGTGGGAGATTGGATCCACAATCTCTCTACATGGTTGCTGCAGCAGATAAAAGATCTTCCATAGGACCATCATTAAAATATTAACTTTTTTTTCCAGTAAGGCTTAGCAGATATTCTTGACATGATAATAGGGCCCAACTTATTGGAATCTTTGGTTTTTGGAAGAAACCATACAGCTAAGGAAGAATGATTCTGAGTTTTGCTATGGTGGTCCCCCTCTTATAGATCAAGAATCGTGTTTTCCAATGAACAAGCCATAATGACTGAAGAATAAAGCAAAAGTTATAGGTGAACTGTTGAGAGGACTCAGAGGAGAACCAAGGACTTCTGTCTGGGTTACAGGATGTTGTTTTACCACAAAGCAAACTGGCATATCAGATGAAGTAAAACAAATATATAGTTTGTTTTGCAAAGTTCACCAGTAGCCTAGATGAAAACTACTGGAGAAGAATTACCGAACCTAGTTTCAAGTAGATCAAATAATATAATCTTTATGGTAAGTTTTATATTTGGTAGTGAGGCCTCAGTTACAATCGGTGACTGAAAGATCCCCTGTTCCCTTAGGAGAAAAATAACAAGATGATTGATAACTGATCTGTTTTATACAATGGAGTTGATGGAGTGCGTGGTTGTGCTCACTGTTGTATGATAGCCACATAATGGGACAGGAAGTATCAAGGTAAAGATAATTAAGGATGACAATGCTGTGTAAATCATGATTTAAAGTTCTCATCATGCCCTTTTTGTTCAACTGAAACTTTGTATATTATAAAGTCCCATAGCAGACTTTCCACTGGCTTTTTTTTGTTCTCTCTTTTGTGTAACTTTCGAAGCAGTACGGTGTGAAGTGCCGCCACCAGCCTTTGCACACTGGAGCTCCTCCGATGGCAGTCCCTTAGGAGAGTGGTACAACCAGCTGAGCTAACAGCTGTTGGCTCAAAATTTCTACTGGCCGAGAATGACAAATGAAGGAAAGAAAGTATTTATGATGCTCTAGGGAAAAATTTGAAGTAATCAAAATTTTCTACCAAGGTTTTTATTTGAATTATTGTTTTTGAATACTTGTCTGGTCTGTTAAGAAAGTATCTTATCCGCTTATCATGTTTTAAAGGGTCTTGCATTATGAAGCACATCAATTTTATGTATGTATAATGGTTAAACCAATTTCAAGCATGCAAAGATGTTGGTAATTAGCAATTCTGGAAACTTGCATACAAGAACTATAATTAAATTATGTTCAGAAAAAGGACTTCATATAACTATGCCATATTTCTGTGCTCATGTTAATCGATTGCTTTACATAGAAATGGAATCAGACTTTGCATTGCAAGTAAGTTTAGGTTTTTAATTTTGTGTGTTTCACTTAGAGTTAAATTTCTGTTGATATCTACTCAGCTTTTTGCTGCAATTTAACTTGAAATTCTTGTCCCAACTTGTTAGTTTGCAATTCATGAAGTCCCTGATGTTGTGGTGAACGTTGGACTCCATGAAAGCCATCATGCAGATCCCATAATGTACAAAGAACATAGTGCAATTGCGAGAGATGAAGCAAATGTGTCTCCTGAGATCTGTGCTTCTGACATAAAGGATGCTCAACTGTTAAAACTTCAAGGGACATTAAGCAATAAAGTGCAGCGAACCTCTGAACTTCCTGCTTTCATTCGTACAGACAATGCATCAGCTAAAACAACTGGAACCGAAGAGTTCAAATGTTCATCTTCTCAGGTTCACAAACTTGAT
The DNA here is from genome assembly GCF_000442705.2 of Elaeis guineensis. NCBI lineage: Eukaryota > Viridiplantae > Streptophyta > Magnoliopsida > Arecales > Arecaceae > Elaeis > Elaeis guineensis. The sequence continues at coordinate 6,013,905 of NC_025996.2, read as the reverse complement.
GCATTAGAGCAGAATGATTCTGGAAACAAATTGCCAGATTCGCTTACTGGAAAACAAAGGGAAGCTGTAGCAGTCTCTGATGCACCAGATATAATAGTTGAACCGACGTTTAGTTGGTCTAGTGCCCAAGTGGAGAAGAAACAAATAGAAATCAATCAAGATAATGAGCTAGACTGCATTGCAGCCAAAGGCGATGAACTTTGTCCCTCAATCTATGATGGACTCATGAAACAAAATGCCAAAGCAGTTTATGCTTACAATGAAGAAATGCCTGAGGTGAGGTCTATATCATGCTTCAAAAGTTTGAGTGCAGGACCTCTTCATCTCATTCTTCATGATAACAGTAGCTCTTACTCTCGATTAAGGCATGCAGTGAAGTTTGGAGGCATCCGTGCAAAAGCCTCTCCTTGTTCAGCAGGTTAAGCCACAAACATGTGCATTTAAATCAATAACATTTTTGTGAAATTTATTTTTCTTTAACCATTGTTCTCTAAGACCATGATATTTGAGCAACATATACTCATTTTTTTCTGAGTTCCAAGGGCACATGCTTCTTATAAATGATGTTTGTCAAATTTCTGAGTCTTCAGAAGGACAAAAGCCTAGTGCATGCTTCAACGAAGGCCGTACTAGTAAAGGAAAAGAAATAGACAAACTCCATAGATTCACAAGGGATATGGGAAGAAGTCCGGACATGGAAATGATGATAATGCAAATTTGTCTTTATTTCCTGAGCCAAATGGGAATCTTGTAAAAGGCACAAATTATCCACCAGGTTATTTAAGAGCCTATGATCGTTTGTTGAGACATGGAAGGTATCACTTCTCTCCAACATTTAAATTGAAAAATTTCCACTGTAGTTTCATGTTATAGAAAACCTTATGAATCAAATTTCATTCTCAATGATTTTCATAGATGAAAAATTAATAATTAACAGGAGTGATGCAGGCTAATGAGTATTTGCTCCTTGTACATCCATCTTCATACTCATCTTAAACTCATTTATATGGGCTTACCAGGTTGAGAGACTGTGTAGACTTGCTGGAAAGTATGGAAAGAAAGGGATTGTTGGATATGGACAAGGTGATTCCTTTGTCCTGTATTTTATCTCCATTGTGTTTGCTTTATTGAGTTAACTGACTATTTGTACTTTCAGAGTATTGACTTCTGTCAATTTTTCAGGTTCATCATACCAGCTTTTTGAAGGCATGTAAGGGTCAGAAAGCTCTAAAAGAGGCATTTCGTTTTAGTAAATTAATTAGGAATCCATCCATGAGCACCTTTAATATGCTCTTGTCTGTATGTGCTAGCTCGCAAGATTTTGATGGTAATTCATTCACCTCTGGAAGGAGGTCTGCTGTAAAATTCAAATGATAGAGCATTCTCATTCACTTGAATGCCTTATTCCTGATTCCAAAACTCTTTATATAGGAGCTTTCCAGGTTATGCTGTTAATAAAAGAGGCTGGGCTAAAGCCTGATTGTAAACTTTACACCACGCTGATATCAACCTGTGCTAAAAGTGGAAAAGTTGATGCCATGTTCGAAGTATGGTAACCTTGCGATTTATACTATTACAGAGCACAATATATTTTCATATCCGTTTATTTCCGACCATTCCATGTGCTACAATAGTTTGTTTCAGATAGAAACAATAGGCACTATTTTTTGCTAGTTGTGTTTATAAATATCTATTCATCTGTGTTTTATGATCTAAGAATCCCAACTTGAGTCCTTATCTAATTTGAGAAGCTTCAATAATCAATGTCTTGTTCATAGTTTGATGTTATTTGCTGCTTATAGTCGATTGGCCAACCATGTCACATCATGTACCAGAGGTAGATTAATGTTCTTGTCAGGCTCATTGATTAAGGGAGGTGATATTTTCACTGGTCTTATTCTCATTTAGTGTGAGTTTTTAAATTAAAAGAAGCATCTTTAGTCACCATAGACAACTATGATTCTTTTTTTCTTACAAGATATAACAAAATTTATTTCAAGTTGCAAAGGAAATATGATCTATAGCATTGGAAGACTTGACTATAAAATATTTAGAATTATCTCCTTAGAAGACCTGCTTTAGAGATTGACTTGAATGATTCTCCCAGGAGATGGCTTCACTTTCAATTCCTTCAGCTGTAAGTGTAGGTTATTGTGCTTATTGTGAACTGATGATTTTCTCCCACTCCTTTTTCCTCCTTTTATTTTATTGATAAGCAAACAAATATGATAAATGTAGATAGAGATGTATACTTAGGGGTTCCAAATTGGATATCAAACAAATGGAAAAAAAATAACACTTGGAATTCCTACTTTTTTTTGGGAGGAAAGATATTGAAAAGGACAATGTCAGAGGTTGCCCTAAATATATACTTGGTGAATGAGGATCCATGAAGCCATCCCCAAATAGTGGACATAGCTTGATGGTTATGGTTATGTATGTGTAGATATGTACATATATGAGTTTTAGCATTGAAAATTGTTGAATTACATTGCTCACATAGCTGTAGCTGTCAAGATAGTAACTGGAGAGCCTATCTTCTTGTTGATGATTATAGATGACTAACTTTTTCCACATCTTTGCAAATAGATAGAAATTTTGCATACAAAAATGCTTGTTAATATGTGCAAAGTCATCCATTGCACCTTTGACTTGGCCCATGTTTTGGAATATGTATCTTGTCTTGATTGAGAGGGAACGCCCTGGTTCAACAATAAGATTGCTCCATTGTGATCTAGGTGTCATGGGTTTGAAACATGGAAACAACTTCTCTACACGCGAGAGTAAGTGTACATATGTCTAACCTCCCCAGACTCCAAGTGAGGGACCCTCCTCCACTTGGCCTTCTTTTATCTTGTCTTGATTGAATTAGGGAGCAGGAAACAACTTTTTTGCTATAGGTACTGAATGCATTGTCAGTCAAATTCAGATATACTTGCTTGTATTAGTTATTACAGTACACGTTCATATTCTCTCATGCTTTCTTGCTTTTTTTGAATAACTCAGAAATTTGTCTTCCTAGATTTTCCATGAAATGGTGAATGCTGGAATCGAGCCAAATGTCAACACATATGGTGCACTTATAGATGGCTGTGCCAGAGCTGGACAAGTGGCAAAAGCATTTGGTGCTTATGGAATTATGAGATCCAAGGTATTGTTGTTGATAATTTTCCAAAAATTGCTTTTTTCTTTTTTAAAAAAAATCTTCTTCATATGCTAGCTCATACTTGAAAAATACTTACAGACTGTAAGGAGATGCAGCTCTTTCATTTATTTAGAATTTTATATATTTATATATTTTTTGTTTTTTTGACTACATTTGGGGTTATTCTTCATTCTTAACAAGGTGTTATTTGCAGTAGAAAGTGCAGCCTGATCGAGTTGTATTCAATGCCCTAATCACTGCATGTGGTGAGTCAGGAGCAGTTGATCGTGCATTTGATGTTTTAGCAGAGATGAGAGCAGAGCCTAAACCAATAGATCCTGATCATGTGACTATTGGTGCTCTGATTAAGACATGCACTCAAGCCGGTCAGGTATTTGCTAGAGCTTTTAAAGCAGTCTGTTGATTCACTTTTAATATTCTTACATTCTGATAGTAGGTATCAGATTTGGTTACTCCTGTCCCTGCTTTAAAAGATATAAATATCTGATCCAAGTTTAGGTTGATCGGGCTCATGAAGTGTACAAAATGCTTCATGAGTATAATATAAAAGGCACGCCAGAAGTTTACACAATTGCTGTCAAGAGTTGTAGCCAGAGAGGTGATTTGGAATTTGCACTTAGAATATATGATGATATGAAACGGAACGGCGTGGTACCTGACGAGGTAATACTTTTTTGAACCAGAACCTTTGACAATATTCTGAAATAATTTTTTTTTTAAAGAATTCATATTTTCAGTGGTTTTGACAGCAGCTTGAATAGCCCACTGGTAGGGGTTTGGTTTACCACGTGTGAGATTTCAAGTTCGTATCTCAATACAGGAATCTGGTTGCAATATATAGTGGGTGGGCAGGCTGGACTTGTCTGCAATCATGCAAACCACATGCTACAGGGTGCCATGGTTTCTTTGATGCTCAGATTGCAATTTGTGCTTGCACATTGTTGAGTTGCGATGCACTTCGGCATGCCCTTGGTTTGGCCGTGGTCCGATGCTTGGTCTTGGTCATGTGGTAATTTCATATGTGGTTTCGGTGTGGGTTGGTTGCAGCTTGTGAGTGACCAACCAAGTCTGGCGTAGTTTTGTAGATTGCAGACTGGCAAACAATGTTTGGACAGCTTTAGGCTTGTGTCAAGTCTGTGGTTTATTTCCATGTTAGTGAGCTTGAAGCCCATTAAGCTTACAGGTATTCTGTTTAAAGAGACTGAGCCCCGAACCCAACAACCTGCAACCTGCCAGCTGTCTGGACTTCTCCCTTCAGGCCAAAAATAGGGTCCTGCATCTACTCCTCTCTTAGCAAGGGACACCCAGGTTGATAGAGCTTAAACTTTGGACCCCAAGAGAGAGTTGTTGTACTAAACCATTCAATTTGCATCCTCATATTTAAATCAATTTTCCAGTGTATTTTCTTCCTTTGAATTGAACCTCAAAGTTTAATGGTGTTTGCAAATAATGCCTTGGTCCCCCGACTGCGCCCCCCCTCCCCGCCCCCGCCACACACACAAAAAAAAAAGGAAGAAAGAATCCAGGTTTGCCACCACTATTCATTTTTAGGAATGAAATATCATCTTAGTTGGCAGCCTATGGTCCAGTACACACCCATGAGGCCATGACCATGGCTAAGGTTGACAAGGAGTCAGGGCATGAAGGTGGAGCTGACAAGAGAATTTAGCAGATCGGAAGATGGTAAAAGATGGTGAAGGAATTTGAAGTAAAAGGAAAATATAACTGCTTAAAACCTATCCGATTAGTTACCTTTTAGGCTAAAGTTGTTGACTGCTCAGTAGTGTCATGTGTCCAACCTACGTGGTGTGTGGATGAAGGAGAGCTACACATGCATGAGGGTCTAGCTGTTCTCTATCTACATAGATTGTGCTCTCTCTCTCTCTCTCTCTCTCTCTCTCATGTAGTATAGGATCACATTCATGATTGAGGAATGCAGAACCATCCGAACCGCCCAATTCGGGATGTACCGAACCATGTTGGCAGCGGATTGGGATGGTTTCAGCATTCAAAGCTAGAAACTGGTGGAGGGGAGAGGGAGAAGGAGAGGAAAAGAGGGGCTAGGGGGAGGGGGAGGGGGTGGAGAGGGAGGGAGTGCTGCTAGAGGGTCGGAGGAGAGGATCTGAAGGGGGCCAGAGGGTTGGAGGAGCGGGTTGAACGAAATAGGGGTTCGGAGGGTAGAGCCTTGCCTCCGACCCTCTGCAGTCCTGAGTGGCTTCTGCACCCCTCCGGCAGCCTCAATGGCCCTCCCTCGCTTCCCCCTTTCTCTCTCTTTTCGTCTCTCACGTTCTTCCTCTTCCCCACCCTCTCTGTCATGTCAGGCCGTCTCTGCCGGCCTTCACTACCTCTCTCCCTCCCTTATTCCCTCTCCCTCTTTCTCCCCTCTTTTTTCCTCTCTCCCGCATCCTCTCTGCTATGTCACTAATGTTAGTATGGAAAGGCACGGGGGCATACTGAACTGTGTCACCGACTGACCAGTATGGGTCCTAGTACCAGAATAGTGATCCTTGTTCATGAGTTTCTGAATCTGTTAAGATCCTATTTGAAAATCCGAGCTTTTATATGGATGGGCCCAAGAGTATATAAGCACCACAAGAATCTTTAATCTGTCTAATGTTGGACTATAATTCCTCAACACCCTCTCTCATGTTTAGAGCCCGAGGGATGGAACCCGGAACAAGGGGTGAGACATTGATTAGCAAGTGGGAGTGAGAGGTTTTGGTAGGCAAGAAGGATCGGCGAGCTCTGGTACCATGTTAAGATCCTAACTAAAAACATGGGCTTTTAGATGGATGGGCCCAATAGTATATAAGCACCATAAGAGCCCTTAACTTATCTGATATGGGACTATTATTCCTCAACAGAAACCATGTATAAACATGAGATAATACATCAAGACCTAAATGAGTGCATGCAGTAATTAGGAATCAGCTTTTCTACCAAGAATCTTCAACTTTACAACAATTTCCTATCAGCTTTTCTACCAAGAATCTTCAACTTTACAACAATTTCCCGAATAAATAGACTTCTATATGAAGGCATTGTACTTTTTAGCATTCCATCATGGTTATTATAAATGTCATGGAGTCTCTAATCTGTAATCAGTCATAAAGTTGAAGGTGCCAGCCTATGCTTACATGCCAAACCACTAGCAGTACAGGCACTATACTTATTAATTTTATTTTTTAATTAAAAAGAATATTTAATTTTAAGACTCTTTTTTGGCATGTGCCAGAGGCACTTAAATCCGTGGTCAATCAACCTTCTGAATATTACCTATTAATCAATATCATCTCTGTGGTAATGTAGCAGTAGTGAAATCTGTGAAAGTTTGCATAAATGTGGACAAGAAAATTAAATTAATCAAAGCCAGTTAGTCGATCTTCTTTATTCTTTTTTCTATGTTACTGATTTACTTTTTCCAGAACATCAACCAAGATTCAGTACAAAACTGTATATGATGGACCATTTGCAAAGCTTGTTTGATTCACTCATTTGACTTTTTGATTACTTGATTTTAGTTCCGGACATTTTAAATTAATAAAAACATTGACTTGGAAAGCTGTTGGTATTTGTTCCATGCAGATGTTCCTTAGCACCCTAATAGATGTTGCTGGGCATGCTGGGAAGGTTGATGCAGCCTTTAGAATATTGCAGGATGCAAAAAACAAAGGAGTACAACTTGGACATGTTTCATATAGCTCCTTGATGGGGGCCTGTTGCAATGTACGCCAATATATATGTTGTCTTTATGATAAACATATATTGTTGATTGTATGGATTTGTAGGTTTTCAACCATTACTCTGCAACTTAGTCTTGTTGCTTGTTGTTTCTAACTTTCTATACCATCACAAACCTGAACAAGCTAGTTTTTTTAAATCATAGTAAGTTCTGTGTTTTGCTTGCACTTTTTCACACCTAACCTGCATTTATGTGGTTCTATGTGCATATTACAGTTGCCTTCTGTTTTGCTTGATTGCTTCTCATTTTCATTGTGTACAATGAAAATTCTACAGGTAACACATTTGCAGAATGTCACTATAGTTACCTACTCTTTCTTTCAGGCAAAAAGCTGGCAGAAGGCACTGGAGCTATATGAGGAGATTAAAGCAATCAAATTACTTCCAACAGTTTCGATGCTGAATGCTTTGATCACCTCCTTATGTATGTCTTCATTGGTAGACCTTTGTAGGCTAGTTCTATTTTGGCTGAGGACATGTCCGTCCTAGCACATCTTATTTCACTTATTGTATTCCCTCAGATTCATATATTTTTATTTAATCAATTCTAGTACTTGTAATTTTACTAGTGATTCTTTTGATTTCTATTTTAAACCTTCATTCATTTGTAAAATGGATAGATATTTTTCTGCAAAACCTCAAGTATCATTGTGTTTACAACTGCCATAGATTGATCCAACAAGATCATTACTTTCAATGACCACAAGGTCCACAACCATAGCTGAATTGATTTGTTCTAATGATGGTACTTGAATATCAAAGGGGAAAAGAAAAAGGAAATATGGTTAAAGATTGGCCATACAACCTTTTGCATGAAAACTACATTCAGAAAATAAAGTCAGAATCTGGAAAAGCCATTAGGAGAAGCTAGCTGGACAAATCTAATCGCAATTAGAAAACAACGATTTTGACGAGTTGAAGTAACTCAAAATGCTTATATGCACATTCTAGTTCTTATAGATTTGTGGATAGAAAAGGGTAAATTGAAATTAATTTTAGTGAATATTGTTTCTTAGGCATTAGTAAGCATGCTGAAATATTGATATCAAATAGATGCCCTGAACATTCAAAAAAGACTGAACATCTTAAGCACTCAATTCAAATTAGCAGCATCTTAGTAAATATTTGTGATTAAACCATAAAATAACTAATGATACATTTAGCATATGTTGTTCATGGAGTTGCGTCTTAAGGCATCTTGACTGTAAAGAGCCAGTATTTAAAACTCAAAGCTGAATCTACCATGAGAAACTAATGTTTGGAAGGATATCTTCAACTAGTTGTCTAATCTATGTTATGACCAGAAAGAAATTTTTATTTTCATGGAAGCCAACATTTAAGCTGGACTGAAACACATCATTTTTTGCAGATTCATCATACTGCTCTTTTTGCATATTCATCCTACTGCTCTTTGGTGGAATATAATGTAAAGTTCTGATCCAAGAAGTATACCACTAATGCTTGAAGATTTCAAAATCTTTCCAACTCTGCTGATTCCTCAAAAGGAATCTACCATAAGAAACTAATGTTTGGAAGGATATCTTTAACTAGTTGTCTAATCTATGTTACAACCAGAGAAATTTTGATTTCCCTGGAAGCCAAAAATTAAGCAGGACTGAAACACACCACTTTTTGCATATTCATCCTACTGCTCTTTTTGCATATTCATCCTACTACTCTTTGGTGTAATATAATGTAAAATTCTGATCCAAGAAATATACCACTGATGCTTGAAGATTTCAATATCCTTCTGCCTCTGGTGATTCCTCAAACCTATTGCCAGACATTTTCACTCAAGTTTGTTATTGGAAGGGAGGTTTTTCTAGACTCTAAACCAAATTATATAATATATTTACAGGTGATGGCTACCAGATTTTGAAGTCTGTTGAAGTTCTTGATGAAATGAAAAAATTAGGCGTGTCCCCAAATGTCATCACATATTCGGTCCTCATAGTAGGATGTGAAAGGTAATTGTTCTAAACTTTCTACTATTTACTTCAATGATCATTACCTGAATCTCTTCTTCTGGACTTAAAGGGCTGGTGAAGCAGAATTGGGTTTTACGCTCCTTGCAGAAGCCAAAGGGGATGGTGTTCTCCCTAATCTCATAATGTGTCGCTGCCTGACTGGTAAATTCATCAAACTATTTAAACCCTTATTTTTGACTATTACAAGAAAAAAAAATGCTCGATTACCTGAAGGCAATTTGTAGACTCTGTTGCTTTATATTGTTTATGTGGATGGAAATTGGAATGAGTTTATATCTAATCGTGTGTGTTCTGTCCCAATATATTTTCATGGATATTGATTATTAATCATGATATAACTGCTCACTTTGTAGGTTTGTGCCTCCGCAGTTTTGAAAAGGCCTGTGCAGGTGATGAGCCTATTGTGACTTTCAACTATGGAAGACCACAAATTGACAATAAATGGTACGATATTACTCTCATCAAAGTATTTTTAGAGCCACTTCACAATTGTTAAGCTCCTTGAATTCATGATATGATGCATCGGCATTGGTGATACATTTAATCTCTGTGATGTTCTAGCTGTTAGCTTTTTAATTTTGTTTACTGCTTCTCGACTATGCATTTTGGAACTACACATGGTTTGATAACACCAAGGTTCTTGTTTAGGGCCCGTTTGGACTCTGGATGAGGTTATTCATGCAAACCTTCAAATATGACAGGCAGTGATTAACAAAGGGCATGTGGAAAAAGGAATTAAAGGCATCATGGGAGGTTGTAGATATTTTCAGTCCCAAAATTTAGGATAACCGATTTTATGAAAAGGTGATTCTCCATGTTCCTAAAATTTAAGGGTATTAGGATCATAGTGTCCTTCGATTCCTTGGCCTCTTGAACTTCTTAGCTTTTCCTTTTCTCCTTTTTCCTTCCCATATGAGCATATAATGTTGCTCAGATAGTTTGTTAGAGCATTCACAAGCCTTTAAAGTTCTTAGAGCTCATAGGAAATGCATGTAAATTTGCATCTAGGTTTTTGTAACCAGTTGCATCCCAAGTATTTGGTCCTACTTGGCAATGAAAAACAGCAAGCAATATCTGAGCATATACATACCTGCCTGCAAATTTCTTCAATTTATTAGGCCTCCTTCTTTATTGGCTTCCGGTGTGAGTGGTGGCTTGGTGGTGGCTGATAATTAACAATGTACTCCTTTGAGGACTTCCAAATCCCCAAGTTCCTGGGTCAGTAAGTTCGCAGCCTGCAGTGTTTTTGCCAATATCCGGTTGAATGGAGCCTTCAGTAGCACAGTAATTCTTATCACATGGTATAGATCCAATCAGAAAGTGGAATTGGCAACGGTTGAGCCTATTTCCTATTGTAGGTCTCTTTGAAACCTCAGAAAAAAATCCCAGATGTTGATTTTGTTGACTAACCAATTGACTGCAAAAGCTTAAGCTATTACGGAAGTGGCCCATAATGTGTATATATGTATATCAGGCCTTTATATCCCCCCTTGCATGTGGCCTGGGCAATGCATAATTGAAACTGAAACAAATCAATATCATGACCATGATAATTAAATAAATAATTAGCATGGAGGGGATTCAAAGTCATGACCTCCAGCTAACCATGTGCTGATACTGTGTTGACTAACAACTTGAACCAAAAAGTTTAAGCTATAAGGAAGGGATCAACAATATATAACAGATCTGTGCTCTGATGCCACACTCCCATAAAAACTTAATAAGAAGTTTTTGCAGGGGCGATGAAGATCATAAGTGCATACAATCAAATATGCTGTCTTATACAAGCAAACACAAATGAGCTCATAAAGAAACAAGTTCTTCACATATATATATATATATATATATATATATATATATATATATATGCAACCTATATATAAACTGAACATGCACACACACATTAAAAAAATTAGAAAAAAAACTTAAATGCGTAGTGACATGAATATGTTGTAAAAGATTAGTATAATAAAAAAGCTACTATACTATCTCTCAAAATGATAACACATAGGTGCACTTTGACCTACACTATTATGAGGATGGTAATGGTATGCAATATGTTTTATGTTGTCTTGCTTTTCTCAGTTTTGCCTGTATGCTACCTAAACATGAATGACAAGATGGGTTCCATTCGCATGTTAGTAAATATGTTCAAAGTTACGCATGCTAGTTCAAAATAAGGGATCAGAATGTTGCATGATGAAGAGGAAGCCTAAAGAACCGGATGAGTTTGATGGAAACAAAATTGTTAAGGTGGCTGTTTGGTGAAAGTAGAGAGAAGACTAAGAAAGTCAGTACATTCAAACAGTTTTAGGCATTGCTGTATAGAATAGTTTTCAGGGATATGATTGTGGAACAAGTTTAAAGAGAGGCCCAGAAATAGAGATTGCATTGGTGTTGAAGGGTCCGAAAAAGGGAAGGCTGGTCTTAGGGAACCTTCATAGAAATTACTGGAAAGGATTTGATGCAAGTCAATATCAGATAGAAGTTTTTGAAAGAAGTTTGACATAGAAGTTGGCAGTTGATTGGTTGGTGGAAATCATGGTGGTTATGTTTCACTTCAGCTTATTGTCTTTTAGTCCATATCTTGGATATGGATGCAGTACCCTATGTTAATATTTGCCTTCTTCTTCTTCCTCAGATGGTTGCCAGCAAGTTGCAATAGCTCAAATTGCGCAAACAACCAAGTGGGCCTCTATTGTGTCCATACCCACCAGTTGGCTTTTTAGGTTTCATGGCAGGCCTATATGTGTCTGATGATGCCTAGAGGATTGACATGAGGTTGAAACTTGAAAGCTGGTTAAGAAATTTTCCCACACTTGATAGATCATATTTGGATCCATAAGGCCAACCAGAAATTAAATGGAAGATGCTTTTGGTTATCGTCTAAATATGGACCACATTTGTTTTTTTCAGATGATATCAATTTGCAGATATCTTGATTCATTTTTTGGATTTTTCCATAAATTGGTATTACATTTCATCATGACAACTTTACACCTTTTATTTTGTGTATTTGTTATGAAATTATGAAAGTATAGAAATTCAGTTATTCTATCTTGTGCAGTTTGCAGTATCAAGTATTTTATGGGAGTGTAGTTAAGGTCACTGATCTTTCTTACCATTTTTCCTTACAGAACGTGGCTTAGGTTAAACAGTCTTGCAGCTACATGTCTACCTGGCCATTTGAGAGCTCTAGAGTGCTGAGACTTTTGGGTTCTCAGACACAACATAAATGTGGCACAACACTCTATGACACTCCAAAATGTCCAGCTTATGACAGCTAAAAATGTCTGCACTTGAAATTTTTCTTTTTCTTTTCCTTTTTTAAGGGTACCCTTCCAAAGAACACCAATTAACAACGCTCACCAATGTATGCTACCACTATCCCATACCAGTCCAGAGGAATTATACTTTTCTATTAAAGTATGGCACCTATTTTTTATCTTTATTGTCATTATTACATAAATCTAAATTTTTTAGGGAAAAGTGTTATTGACTCAACTTATACTAGTTAACAACATATTTTAAGATATTCGTGTTTCTGTTTTTGTAAATTGTATTGTGTGGAAGTCTTCTGTGACAGGATTTTTTATGGTTAAAGTTTATTGAACACTTGTGAACAAATGAGCTCTTGGCACGTATGCCAACTATCTAGGTAATGCTGGTAATTTGATATTGTTTACATGTTTTATGTGAAGAGTTATAGCATGTTGTTTTGGTTCTCTTTGATATAGAATATCCTACAGTGGCATTATTACTCATTTTATAATACAGAATATGGTTTTTTTCTTTAAAAAAAAAATACCTGCATGCAGTATTTTCCAATTGTTAATCTGCTGGCAGGACGTCATTAGCAATAAAGGTCTACCGTGAAACAATTTCAGCTGGTGTTAAACCCACAATTGAAGTTTTCTCTCAAGTTTTGGGATGCTTGCAGTTTCCTCGAGATTCTTCATTTAGAAAAAAGTTTATTGAGAATTTAGGAATCAGCTTTGATACTTCAAGGTGCTCAAACATAAGTTCATTGCTAGATGGATTTGGAGAATATGATACCCGTTCCTTCTCCATACTTGAGGTGTGTGAACAACTGAATGGAATTTAAACTTGCAACCTTTTCACTTATATTGATCTAACCATTACAGAGAGATAATCTGACACTTGTTGAACTATAGGAGGCTGCTTCACTGGGAGTGGTTTCACGATTCTCATTCAAGGAAAGTCCAATTGTTGTTGATGCAAGGAAATTAGAGATACATGCTGTTGAGGTAAGATTTTCCCAAACATATAAACTGCTTTATCTCCTTTGGTTATTTTGAGTTTTTGGTTGTCATTTTTCCTATTTTCAGTATTATATTTATTTAATCTAGCAAATGGATAGATAGATCGATATAGTGCACTACAGCTACTTATTTCATCAATCAAATTTATTTGAGAATTCTATATACGGTCAAGTTGAAAAGTTATATGTTTATTAGGTGGAAGATATGGGAGATGCAATCGTTAGTAATATATCATGTAAAATTTTCGAAGGTATGTGGATGTGAAGAAGTTTATCCATGTATACTAAGGCAATTCAAGGGTTGCAAAAATGAAAAGTAGGCCTACTCAAAATTGGTGGGCAAACGATAATTATATGATGCTTTTAATTGACTTGGATATGTAGTTCAACAGGATAGTGATAGATGAAGGCATCTTTCATATAAAAAAGGTTGGGTGGATGATGCTGATAGCTGCTTTTGGCGTGCTATGATAGATGCATGCTTTTCTGTGCTAGTGGAAAATTTTATGGGATTGAAATAAGATCATGAAGTTGCATTGTTTTGGATGTTGGACAATTCGCAGGGCTTAACATAATAAGATGAACTGGCAAAAATGATGATGTCAAGTTGGATGCATGATGAATTTAGGAATGGTACTGAAGAATTAGTATGTCAAGGGAGGTATAGAGGTTGCACCAATGGAGAATGAAATGATGGAGATATAATTGAAGTGGTATAGACATGTGCAATGAAGACATGAAGAGGCCTCTACAACCGGTGATCAAATTTGTGGATGTTCAGGAGGATGATGAGATCTAGAATACCACGGATGGAAGTTGCAAAAAATGGACTGTTATAGCTTGAATTCACATTGGATGTAGCTCTTAATGGGAATGGTTGCAAGGGAAACCAGATGATGGAAAGTGTAGTAAGATATTTTTGTTAGCAATCCAGTCTAAAAGCTTAAGCTGATGGAGAAATGGACCATGTGTTTTAAAGGCCACCTAAATACCGTTACCCATCTGATGTCAGACTATTCCTATCTTCAAGGTGAACCCACAGGATGAAACCTGAAGTATGGTGACATGTGGAAAGCAAGGTGGGAGAAGGGAGCTAATTGGATAGCTAAGTGACAGTTGGTTCACCAGCCCAAAAAGCTTAAGCTGATAGAAGGATGAGCCTATGTAAGGCCACCTAAAGTCCCTTGCCTATTCGATGTGGGACTATCCCACTCTCCAGCAAGTTTAATTACAAGATCCTTGCTTGATGTATTCCTTTGCCATCTAACACCACAAGAAAAGGAGTTGTGTGGGAATGATGTCACTTTATAACCATTCCTGATGGATAACTTTAACTGTTACTTGCAAGGTGTGTACTTTACTTTGGATTGATGTTTTTATCTCTATTGTTTGCTTGTGGATCATATATACTATTGCTTCTTGTCTGGAATTATTTCTTCTTGTTGATGAAATTTTTTTATTTGTAGAAAAATGGAAGATGATGAACTTCTAAGACAACGAAAAATTATATTTCCATATCAAACAACTGATTCTATTTTTGAAAATGTGCCAGGTGTATCTCTTAACAATTTTGAAAGGTTTGAAGCATCGGCTGGCTTCTGGTAATCATACTATTATGATACTGCTTGATTTCCTCCCGCAAATTTTGTACTAATTTTCTTTTTTAAAATTCATTAGTTCAACTTATCTGAGAGCTACATAATTTGCTATATAAAGGTCCTATGAAAATAAGAGTCATTGTAATTATATAGAAATACAGGTAAATCGGGGATGAATTTTAAATATGGAAGATTAGGTTCAGACAAGAGAAAAAAGAAGATAATAACCAGATGAGAAACTTTTCTTGTGCCTGTAATAATCACAGCAAAAGACACGCAAACAAATTAGTTAAGCCACGAGGAGCAGTTGACTTGCCTATCTTCTCCCACAGAACCATAGTATATAGGTTAAATTTGACTTCTACAGTTGCTTTTGAAATGAACCCTTTGATTTTGTGCAGGTGCAAGGTTACCCAACATAACTATAGTTTTACCTATAGAAAAAACACAGATTCAATCTGCCAAAAGAGAGAAAACAATTATCGTTGCTGGAAGGTAACACACAATTTTCTTTTATATATTCTTCTAGAATTATTAATTCTTGTCTATGAAATTTTTGTGAAGTCTATGTACAGTACATAATGAATATTAAAAAAAAGTTTGGTGAAGATGTCTATCATATCAAAGAACATGGCTTTATTGATGATGTTGAAGCATGAGTAATTAAGTTTATTTGAGTTGTAAATTTTATATTGAATCAATTCCATGAAAATTTTGTTATTTATCCACACACTATAGACTAGAGTCCCTTATTAAACAATAAGTTCATATTTTAAAGCAATAATTCAAATCCATATGGCGGTCTGTCCTTCATCTTGACAATTTGGATAGATGATGTGACATGCCGAACAAGATGCTGGGGCCATGGTGGGACAAGCCTGCACTTGGGATGGTTCCCATCCTTATGTCCCACGGAATGTTGTACTGGGACTTGAATCCTTGTTTTTAGAGCATGCAGACTATCAAAGAGTGCTTGTTGAGTTATTTTCTTGCATCATCAAATTCTTGTTTTATTGTAGCCCTTATTGACTTGCTTCATGAGTTGCATTGTTTTAAAGCCAGGGATCATCTTGATAACTTTGGGGACCTACCATATAATGTAACATTACCATTTTGTACGTATGCCAATTGGATGCCAGTATAGTACGGCACTAGTACGTATTTTCCCATACTAACACAGCAGTTTAATTGGTTGCAGCATGGTAAAGATGATGCCAACTAATATATGTTAGTATGGTACAGTATTGAGGGGCATACCAAATATCAATCGACCAATATTATAAAAGTATGCCTAGTAAAGATCAGTATGACAATACTTAAATCCCTAGTGTTGCAATCCAGCATCCTGATTGCCAATTGCCAGGATTTGTTTCTAATATATCCATCATGTCATATCTGGTGCTGGACTATTGCAATGTATCTGGATGTAGACTACTCCAGGTTACTACATATGAAATCTTCTGTCGCACACTTGCACCACTTGTAAAGAGGCTGGAATGAAGACTTTTGCCTCATGTCCTTGAAACAGGTATCGAGTTGCTGACAGGAAGGGGTCATCACAAGATGAAACGTGAAGACATCACCAAAAAATAAAAGACAACATAATGAATTAAATATACAACACAAGTATAGGACCTGGCCATAACTTCAAATGCATAATGACCATTTGTATTCCAAGTTGACTGCGCACTTTTCATATATAAAGCTCTTAGCCAATAGTATTTTAGAGATGGATGTATCTGAAATTTATTTCTGGACCATGTTGACTGACTGGTATGGCCAATGCTTGATTTAAATTTGTTGGGAGATGTTGATCTAAAGCGCACAGACAGACTGACCACCGGGAAGAAGTTGCATTAATGCCTGACCTGAACTTCTCAAGGGATGTTGAACTAAAGCACATAAACAGACTGATCAGTAGTAAACAAATTGCCTTTTCATTACAGTTGCATTATAATGGAAAAGTATGACAAGTAAGAAGTCCGAAGTAATCATAATAAGCTTGCAAATCTGTAATTTTAATGAATTAAAGCTTTTTCCCAAGGCCTGAGGTCTCAGGAAGGCAGCCCTGGCATTCCATTCATAAGCTTGGATCATGGTGAGTGCATTGTTGCAGTGTTTTCTATTAGTTACCTGAAGGAGTCACGGAGTAAGACTTTACATTGTGTAGAAATAATGTGTAGATTTTGTTATATGTAATCCATGTGGTAGTGTGGAGAAAGTTAATAAACAGCTATGTGGTATGAAGTGGCTACCATACTTTCAGTTGTGTACTTTAATTCAACGTAAAGTTCTACGCCTTGTGTTTCAGTGCTGAGAAAGAAAGGTTACCTTACATACTTCTATAAGATATTTTAGCTGCAAATGCTTCATGTAAGGAGCAAAGGCTTAGATTTTGTGAAGTATGATTTCATATCTGACCCTCTCTAGATCTTGCAATGGCAGGAATCTTGTGCATTGGGCCAATCCTTTTTTAATCTTCTGTACATTATATCAAGTGATAATCTAGAAGCTTTCTAGTGATTCTCAAAACCATTTCCAACATGTAGCTTTTTTCTTTTAATCCACTGGAAAAAATAATTGAATATTTTCTTAAGCTATCTATCCACGATTCACTAGTTCAAAGTTAATTGGCATGATTAGACTGTTAGTTTTGAAAACGTCATCTTTTATGCTTGGATTGACTTGTTATAGAGTGCGAGCTTAAAATGCAATGCAGGGTTGGTCAGGCGGTTGGTTCCTTGCTGAGGAGATTGGGACTTCCCTATCAAGGAGATGAATCATATGGGAAGATCAGAATTACTGGTCTTTCTCTAAGAAGGTGGTTTAAGCCAAAGATTACCGGCTCGACTTTTGCTAGAAGGCCAGGAGAGATGATCCCAACATCAACTCATCTTGCAAAAGGAATTGCTGATCAGCAGCGCAGCATTCGCAGCAACAATAATCTATCGCTCGAGTAGTGATGTGTGTGGGGTACTCCATGCTGATGGCCCGGTTCATGTTGGAGTTGAGAAAGAATGACTGGCAGCAGTTTGACCTGAATTTTTGTCTGGTGATGCAAGGAATTGTATTTTCCATTAAATCAAGGGATAGCATTACAACTGGGAAAAAGAAAAATTAAGGGGGTATTTTTTCTCCTTTGAACTGTCAGATATGCAAGCATTGATTATTAAATGGGAGTTTGGTTTCTCTCGTGGCATTGTGGGCAGATCTGGCAGCTTCAGACACCGCTGCAGCGCATAAAGTGTAAATTCTTTGTATGCTCATTTGGTTGGGATTTTATGCTACCATTGCATCCCACGTATTATTCTTGCGTATTCTTACTTTCGTTCCATGTTAGCTTTCTTACATGATGTCAAATTCTGTTAAACGTCTTCTCCGGTGTTATGCTGTTTAAGCTCACGAGCACGTAGTGTTGTAATTAGCAGTCACCGGAAAACGAATATTGGATTTGTGCCATATTAAGTTCTCTGTTTGTTCCTGTAACTCCTCTTTCCCTGTCTTCTTCTGAATACTTCTTCCATTCCCCCGACTTTCTATAGCGTCGTTTGGTTCATGAGAAGTGGAGGCTGGAAGAGATATAGGAGATAAAAAGAGGTAGCCTCTTGGTTGGAGTTTCAAAGGGAGGAAGAATGAAAAAAAAAAAATTTCTTTGAAAAAATATTTTTTATATTTAAAAAAAATAAAAATTCATAGAGGAGGTGATTTTGAAATTTTTTATGAGATGAGAATTGATCATATTTTTTTTCTTTCTAAAAATATTCTTTTAAGATCTAAAATTAAATTTTTATAAAATATCAATGAATGGTTAAGATAAAATACTGTATAATGATATATATATATATCAAGATCTTCATATTAATATTTATCTTAATATTAATATTATATTAATATTATATTAATATTATATTAATATAATATTAATATAATATTAATATAATATTAATATACATTAGTATTATATTAATACAATAATTTATGATGATCTGTGATGTATTTAATATATTAATATTATATTGATATTAATATTAATATAATATTATTATTTTTATAAAATTTAGAAGTAAAAATGTATGATCTTATATTTATTAAAAATATAATAGATATTTTATATATTTTTTAGAAAAATAGATGTTCAATCAAATATAGGTCATTCTGAAATAAATTATTTTTTTATGGTCAATCAAATATGTTAAAATTTTTTTTTTAAATTTTTTTTAAAAAATATTTAAATTTTTTTTTTCACAAACCACATGAGTCTGTATATTCGCAGCTTTTCTATCAATAAAGTGGGGGTATTGATTGATATCTCCTTATTTGGTCAAAAAAAAAAAAAAAAGAGTATTGGATTTGTGCCTTGTCCTAAGAATTAGAGCCCAATCATGTTGAGCTGGTTGTTTGTAATAAAAGAGCCCAAAACTATAGTAGACTCTAAATTCTCAAAATCTAGGGTATCTCAGGGGTGTTTGCCCTGGTATATTTTTTGTACAATATGTGTGGTATAGAAAAAATATAATGTCATACTTGATTGGGCCACGTAACCTTCACTTTCCAACGCACATTTAGTACCCATAGATCTCCTTTTCTGTTTAAGATTTTGAATGATGAAAATGCTCCTCTTTTTCTAAAAAAAATTATGATATGCTACGTCGTTATTATGATATCCTATGTTGAAATTATGATTTTCTATATAGGATATCATAATTTTTTCACAGGATGTCATAAAGAGAGAAGAAGATTTTCATCATCATTAAAATGAAGAATTATAGATTCTTCTATTTGATGAATATGAAATGAAAACTCTTGACCTTCTAAAAATATTTTGGGATTCAAGAGGCTAATATTTCTAAATCACTGCAACGTGTATGATGGCACCACAATTATAAAATAGATGAGTATTACTTCAAATAAATAGGATTTGGACAAACTATCAACAATTTATTTTTCATGAAAATAAAAATATTCATATTAATAAATAATATATTATAAGTATAAATAAAAATATTAATTCTATAATAACAATTAACATATTTTTATAGGATTAATAATTTATAGGACTAATAAATATATTTTATAGAATCTATTAATTATTAATATATTGATAAATATAATAATATTTTATTTATAATATATTATATATTATTAATAAATATATTTTTTTGAAATATATTATAGGTAATTTTGATATTATATAATCAATGATCTTGAATTTTCAAGAATGCTAAACAGGTTATTCATGGATATTCGAAGATCTTTGATCACTAGATCATGACCTACCAAATATCATGATCTTATATCATTGGTGATTATATCACCTTAGGATTCGGATCACCATGGTGATCTCATTTGGGTCACCAAATGCTACTTACATGATCTAAGAGTTGCCCTCTCTTGATATGTGGAAGCCTCTAAGTGTGTCCTAGAGAGATCATGATCCAAGAATGATGTTTCTTGCATTGTAAGCCAACAGTGGTGTCTGCCGAGGATTGGCACTAAGAATGTTCTCCCTTGATATTGTAATCTAAGAGAGATGTTGTCTTCATGTTGATGTTGTGATTCAAAAGAGGTGTCATCTTAATGGTAAGACCTGGCTTCATTAAGAAGAAAAAATAAATCTGGAATTTGGAGATAATGTAAGATTTATTTAGACCCAATCTCATGGTTTTGCCCGTGAATTTTTTTTACATAAAAAACCATTGTCTCGTCTTTTGATGTTTATGGTTGCTCTCCTGCTCTATTTTGTATTTGTCATTTGTAAATGTATGCATGATCTGCAATTTGAGATGCTACCATTAATATTTTTGGACTGGTAAGAAAAATGCAGCATGAACAGACTTTTTTTTGGGAGTACCATGATCGGATTCAAAGTTGGCCCCAGCTCATTTTTCATCACTGTTGGATAACGTAGCAGCTAGAAATGAGGGTGGCAATAAAAAGCCTTTGTGGGAAGAGCAACCTTCATTTAGTTCTAACTTTGTTGCCTATCTATTGCATGGCATTTGTGCAGGTGCCACTTTCAGGATGACAACATATGGAAAAGATTTTTGTTGGGATGCGCCACTGATCAGAGGAGGCTGGACCCTGTATCTTGGGAGGTGGTGACGTTTTCCTAAGCAAAGAGAAGGAGGTCTTGGTATTCCATCCCTCACTACAAGGCTCAGGTGTAAATTTGCCGCCCACTTGGGCCTACATCCACATTGGGGGCAAATTCTTTGGGCACCACAGGCGGTATAGGAAATCCAACATAGAGCACACCATTTATATGATTGGTCTATGTAGCCATTAGTTTTCAATATACATTTAATATCTGTAGTTTCACTTTTTCATTTGAAAATTTTGAATAATGAAAATATTCTTACTTTTTGAAAAAAATTATGACATCTTATGTCCATGTTATGACATCCTGCGTGCAGAAAGTTATAATTTTGATGCAGGATATCGTAATATACTATAGAATATCATAATTTCTTTCAAAGAGCAAGGATATTTTTATCATTTAAAATTTTTAAATGAAAAAGTAGAATTGTAAGCATTAAATATACGTTGGAAAGTGGTTGGACAAAAATATTTTTTTTATATTATGACATCTTGGATCATATTATAACATTCTGAGCCATATTATGATATCCTACATGCAGAAAGTCATAATTTGACGTAAGATGTCATAATATACTACAGGATGTTATAATTTTCTGAGTTATATTATGACATTTGAAGGTTGAGGATTGCTCTTCAGATCGATCAAATCAATGCAGCGGAATTCAAAAATTTTTCTTGATGCGACACTTGAAACATAAATAAAAAAGACAGATCGTTAGTCAAAATTCAGCATGTAAAAATATAAATTGGAACAATACTCATCACCTTGCGTAGGTAGACGATCTCCACGATCGATGATTTGATGATCTCCAAGGTTCGCTGTGAGCTGCGCATGTGTTTGGCCTTTACATGTATCCACTCGGACTGGATCTAGGATGCTTTCTCCTCGATCAATCCATCTACTCCTAGGCAGATTTATAAGCTCTTGATCTGCCTTTGATCCGATCTCCGACAGAACTCCGATCAGCCCCTGATTGCGGCCTTTTCAACTTTTGCGTAGAACTGATAGTGTTCGACATCTCGAACATATCAGATGGCTCGTCCAACACCATTGGATGTGAAAGAGGGATAGAGAACAGAGAGAGGAGAAGGAAATGGTGTGGAGATGTGGAGAAGAGTTATGGAGAATATTCAGATTAAAATTAGCTTCAAACGAAGTGACAATGCAGCCATTATATAAAGCTTGATTACATCAAAACTCCCATAACCAAATAGCTGCCACCCCCACCCTTTTCTCCACATTTTTGGTTGACTAAAACTAGATCCTATCTGGTTGTTGTCACCCCAAAACAAAACCCCAAAACAGATTTCTCAAATTTGAATTCAAATCATTTGAATTCAAACTTGAATTCGAATCAAATTCGAATTCAAATGAGATTTCGTTCTAATCTATTTCTTTTTCACTCCCTTATCTGATTTGGGTGACATACACATGGATCTAATCCATGTGGGTGTGCCCCTCCACATGGCCAAATAATATTGGGTGGTACCAACATTTGGCACCCCTACAAACCTAATATAATTAGGTCAAATTCGAATCTCGGTGAACCAACATTTGAAACCTAGTTTGAGCTTGCACCAAATTAATTAAATCCTATCTAATAGAACCCAAATTAAAAAGGAGAAAATAGATTTAACCATGTGCTAGCATGATTTTCTTAAACCTAAAACTAAGATTCAAAAATTAATCCTAACTCAATCAGATTACACTTAGCCTAATTGTGCAATCCTAGACCAATATCCTTATTTGTATGACTCCATAGGTCCAATTCTGTCTGGTAGTGAGATATATTGTAATCTTTATCACCAACATCATCGAAATTCTTTTTGATGGATTGAAATTCTTTTCAATTCATTCAATTAGAATTATCGATCATCGAAATAATTTTAATTGATCCCATAATCCACCAGTACACCTAGCAGTATGTAGTGACAACCGAACAGAACTGAAAGATGAACCTCTCGGTGTTGTTATCATGTGATTCGGTTCTTCTATCGTGAGTTCTGACAGGATCAAGGTCAAGGTTAACTCGTCAAACTTCATGCCTGTCATATGATAGAATCAATTAATTCGAGTCCGATGTAAAATCCAATAGAAACTTCTTTCTATCTTTCATAGTGTCATGGCCATGGACTTATGGACTCAATCTCATGATTTATATAGGACTACTTCTCCTCTACCGAGATTAATAGATCGCATCTAGGTGTAATCTAATTCCTACAATGAACATACTGTAGCCAACATACACCTTAAGACTCCATATGGTTAGAAGATCGAGTTATGGTGTAGTCAAATTACAGTACTCTCAAGGTGAACTGCTAATGCACCTCAAGTTAGAGAATTAGACACACAACCGCAGCTATAAATAAGTTACTAACGAGAAGATAGATATCCTTGTGACTATTTGAGATGGATCATGCTAAGTATCCTTATTCTTAACAAGCACTTATACTTTCACTCCGATGTTTCTACACTGTAGATTTAAGACTCATCTATCTGAAGAAAGCGATCATACACCAATCTTCTGGAACGATTACCGACTCCGTGATGATCCTACGATCGGAGGTATTTATGAGTTAACTAAGATTAGCACATGTTTCAAATTCTCAACTCTTGAGAATATGTGTAATCTTACCCATTAACCCAATGGATGATTCACAGACACTTTAAACACAATATGAATGAAAACAATCCAATTTTTATTAATATCAAAGTCAAATTATGAATTATGTCCTAAAAATATTTTATAAGTATTAGCCGATTAGGCTTCTAGGGCATACATCCAACGACATCCTGCATGTATGAAGTCATAATATGTCACAGGATGTTATTATTTTTCAAAAAGCAGATGTATTTTTGTTATACAAAATTTTTAAACGAAAAAATCAAACTGTAAGTGTTAAATACACGTTGAAAAGTGGTAGCTACGTAAACCAATCATATAAAGTAGTCACTTTACATCAAAATTTCTACACCACCCATGGTGCACAAAGAATTTATCCTTGGTGGGGACAAGAGGCAGCAAAGTACCAATTTGAAGGCCAATGTCAAAAGTACTCGCTATCCAAAATTCTAATATATATATATATATATATATATATATATATAAATAGAAAATGAGAGAAAGTTTATGAACCATTGGGACTATCCACATAAGCAATTATTTCTTATCTATAAATGCCATCTAGAGACAAATTAACATTCCATAGGCCACGTTTCCAAGCTCTTCTTCCAAACAATTCTTAATGCTTAATAAAAAGTACTAAATGCCAACATTGTATTATTAAAGTATGAAGTCCATTAATATGTATAGTTGAAAATATTAACACTAACATTTCGAATGGATGATATTTTTTGATTTATAAATAATTTTTTAACATTCCATAGATCACGTTTTCAAGCTCTTCTTCCAAACAATTCTTAATGCTTAATAAAAAATATTAAATATCAATATTATATTATTAAAGCATGATATTTTTTAATTTATAAATAATTTTTTTATAAAAAATTTAGTTCTATGGCCTACTTATATAATTATGGTCACAGCAATATGATGGACAAGGAATACCCAGATTTACCCTGCCCGACAGCACTTGGAATACTTATCTTTTATCCACTTTTTCCAGCTGATTTGCTCACCCAGGTCTGCAAGGTCCCTTTGTCTACAGGTAGCTGGGAAGACCAGTAATGTTGCGAATGAACTAGATCTGTTCAACTATCTTTACATGAGATGTCTATCAGGCACTTTCAACACAATTATATACAGGTACAACTGTCTCTTATGCTTGGATTTGGAAATTCTGGGAACATACGAGAGTCAAGATGGTTTGCTGGAAATTGGTGCGGGGCAATTATCTTCTAAAAATATTTCAGCTTCAGAACTACTATTCTGTGATCTATGTACATCCATGCCAATGGCTTCAAAACGCCTCTCAAATCTGGCGGATCAATGATGCAGTGACGAAGAAGAATCAATTTACCACTTACTTTTTACTTGTGCCGCGAGTCAAGGAATCTCGGAGCTATATCATATGTCTCTTATTATGATTTAGATCTTATCTAAAAAAATTAGTTGGAAGGTATTTTTTAGATTCTATGATCTTATAAAAGTATCTAAAATTTTTCTAACAAATAACCGATGAGGGACTAAATACATGTCCGCACAGATCCTTATATACTCTCCTCGTTTAAATCCTGATGTTCTTGCTAGATACAGGATCTAAATCCATATACCCATTTATAAATACCACGATCGGCTCGTGATCAGCCCAATGAACCTATATTGTGGTATCTCCTAGACTACATAAGTTATGGTCTAGGATTGCTCTAATACAATTTGTCACAACCTAGGACTTCACCTACAAAGACTAGTTGGAAGGTATTACTTAGATTCTTTGATCCTATCTAAAATCTTCCTAGCCAATAATCAATATTGTTGGGGTAGATCCTCATCGCTTAGCTGACCTCACGAAATCATCCGGAGGACGACCTCACAAGGAGGCCGATATCATCACAAGAAGGCCAACCTTATGAAGTCATCCGGAGGCCGATCTTATCGAGAGGCCGATGCCAACTTCATCAGGAGGCTGAGGCCGACCTTATCAGAAGTCATCCGGAGGTCGACTTCATCGGGAGGTCGAGGCCGACTTCATCAGGAGGCCGAGGCTGATCTCATCAGAAGTCATCAAAAGGCCAACTTCTTTCTCGGTGTCTTATCGATTACCCAAACTGACGACTAAATCGCACCACTCAATGGGCTCTTTTAACCGACTTCCTGATATGGGCGTCAGCTGAACGGCCGAACAACAGGTATGACCGTCACGCTATCCTGACAGACCACATCAAATCACGTCGCTCAGATGCCATATCTTGACCGATTGGCTGTGTCATGATGGGATGTTACGAGGTCATTAATTACGCTGTACTCGTGATGAAGTCCGCCGCTACGGCCACCTGTGCATCGAACAGAAGATACGTCTGCTGTCAGAGTCGGACATCCACGCGGCGCCATATGATTGATAAGATATGATTGATATGATCATCTGTCCTCTCACCATCTATTTTGCTCCTTCTATAAATAGAGGTAAATGGAGATTCCTCTAGGTATGTTGGCCAACACAGTATCAAAACTCTGCTGCTTTTTTTACTATATTGAGCCATCTTGCTGATTTACGCATCGGATGATCCTCGTCGGAGTCATCTCCGATGGGATTTCCTTTGCAAGTCTCTTTCTTCCGACGTCGAACGTAGACCAGCACCATTGTTCGTCAACAATCTCTCACTCTTGTCTTCGACTTTGACTATGTGCATCTTCTCTGATATATTATCTTTCGATATCCCATCGGCCCGCATTTAGATGTAACATCTAGTTGGCTTCGGACCGACCATCCTGATCGGAGAAACACTGCAACAGATATGGAATCTAATTCACGCCCACATGGATTCTTATGCCTCTCTTCTCTAATCTCTACGCAAACTTATTTCTGACAAACTCCTAAATGTGTGCATCTGGAGTGGAAGTGACGTTGATATATTCCAGCATGAGTCAGCTGAGACAGTCATATTTGTCGGCGGGTACGCTTCCCATGCTGCCTTTTTTTTTTTTTCCTCCCACCAGAGCTCTCCCCACGTTATTAGATTGAAGAATTATAGATTATTCTAGTTGATGAATATGAAATGAAAAATCTTGACCTTTTAAAAACATTTTGGGATTCAAGAGGCTAATGTTTCTAAATCACTGCTACATGTATGCTGGCACCACAATTATAAAATAGATGACCATTGCTTCAAATACATAGGATCTAGACAAACTATCAACAATTTAAATACTTTAGGCATTCAAAAGGCCAGATTTTCAAATTACTAGTATCTATGTGATGGCGTCACCGCTCTAAACAAATAGGACCGCGTCAGACCGTAATCAATTTAAGAATTGCAGAATGAATCCTTGACGGCCAACTCTGGTCCCCCAAGTGCCACCGACAGTCCGACACTCCTTCATTGTGCTTGTAGATTGCATTTGGCTGGAGAATAAGTTAACCCAAATAAATTAATTAATTTACTTCTAACCTCTTTACTGTAGAATAAATTACCATTTCTTCTTGGTTACGTGAAAAAATAGTTTTATAAATTTTAGAATACACTTTTTTTCTCTCGAAATAACTATCCCCAATCATGCTTTACAAATTTAAAACTTAGCTTTTAATTCATTAATTACAGTCGTGCTACTTATTTCATAAGCACAAACAACAGCTTTATAATCTAATTGAGCCCAAACCATATTTAATTAAGAAGCCCTAGACCCATCTTTTGTTTCCGGCAGCAAATGGTATTTGAGAAATTCTTTGTGCACCACGGATAGTATGAAAAATTTAATGTAGAGCATATTATTTTATCTCATTGGTCTACATAGCCATTACTTTCTAATGCACATTTTAATTATATGTAGTTTTACTTTTTCGTTTGAAATTTTAAATGATAAAAATATCTCTATTTTTTAGAAAAAATTATGATATCTTATATTTATATTATGATGTCCTGCGTGCAGAAAGTCATAATTTGACATACAAGATGTCATAATTTGATGTACAATATTATAATGTACCATTGGATGTCATAATTTTTTTAAAAAGTAGAGATATTTTTGTTATTCAAAATTTTCAAATGAAAAAGTAGAACTGCAAATATTAAATGCATATTGAAAAGTGGTTGGATAAAAATGCTCCTCCCATTTTATGACATCCTAACCATATTATAATATTCTGCATGCAGGAAGTCATAATTCGACGTAGGATGTCATAATTTTTTGGGTCATACTATAACATCGTAGGATGTCATAATTTTTTAGGTTATATTATGATATTCTGCATGTAGGAAATCATAATTTGATGCAGTATGTGATAATATACCATAAGATGTCATAATTTTTTTCAAAGAAGAGGAGCATTTTCGTCATTCAAAATTTCAAATGAAAAAAATAAAACAGCAGATATTAAATGTGTATTGTAAAATGATGGCTATGTAAATCAATCAAAAAAATGATATATTCCACATCAGATTTTCTACACCGCCAACGATGCACAGAATTTACCAATAGTATTTTATTGTCCGAAGGCAAGGCCAACTTCTTCGGTAATTGGAATGCAGACATCAGCACGTGAGGCAAATTAAAGATCAAACCGCCATGAACCAGGCTCCCCTACCTACCCTCTCGCCTAAAATCTTAAAATAAGATGTCCCAACCCCCTGCACGGGTTCCCCACACCGCTTCCAAACTGACCTTTCTTCACCCGTCCGGTTGCCAGGGAACGAGACGTTCATAAATGAAGATACCTCTCTACATTTTGGAGAACCCATCCATAATTCTCTATTACTAATCTAACAACAAGATAGAAGAAAATGATTGGAGTTTGATCTCCCCTGGTCTCTTAATTTCACCACGTTACGTTAGAAACTCGTTGGGGTTCCCATTAGCTCACAATTTTTGTTTGGTCTGAGCCTTTCTTTCAGTTCTTTTCTGAAACGGAAGATCCCAGGAAGAAACGTTTCCTTTAGCTTATCCGTCTTCAATTGCCGTCGGTCCATTCATTCCTTATCTCGGAAATATTGATGTCCCTCCGTTCTCATCATTCATCAGGTTGATCGAGTGTACTTTCTGTTCGAACGGTTCCCATCATGTTGTCTTTTAGTTGCTCTCTTTTTGTATTGGTTGGTACTAATACTTCCGACTTCGATCACGGTCTTTTCTTTTATTATTCAAATTTTTTTTTTTAATTTTAAATGAAAAAAAAAGAGAAACTACCCCATGCCACCGTCACTCCTATCCGGTTCAAAAAAGCCGGCACAACCAATAGAAAATTCATGAGAAAAATCACGTCCACATTCAAATCCAAGTCCCGCTTTTTAGTCCACGTACAATGTACCTGCTTTAGGTAGTTGACAGTTCAAAGAATTCAAGATTCGCCCAATGGCTTTAATCGAATTCCTTAAAGTCCCAATCCTCTCCCATTCGCTGCCAGAATAAGAGGGAAGACCATGGCCGAAGCCCTCCAATGCCATCCTATGGCCATAATTCGCCAATAAGCGCACACCATATTTGCCCCATGAGACAAACGTGTGACATTCCCTCACCTCTCCTTTCTCTATTTCTTTTCCCTTTTGTTTTTTCCCCCCCCCACAAAAAAAAAAAAAACAAAAGAAACAGCTCCATAACGTATGATATAAATCAAAAACCCGCCTCCGCATTTGGAGCCAGAACAAGGGGATCCATCGCACACGCAGACACCACGCTGCCAAGGCTAAACCAAGCCGTATGGCTCTCTTTACCTTCTTTACCCCCAAAGCCCACGCCTCCCACCGCCTCCTCCTCTCCCCTCCCCCCTTCCCCATCTCCAGAAGGAACGCCATTGGATTCCAAAAGACGCATCTCCTCCCGCTGAACCCGCTCTACCATTCCAACTCCCTTGCCTCGGCCGTCCCCATGCCGCTCTCCACCCCGCCCTCCGCCCGCCCCGGCGGCGCCGTCCGGAGCTCCCTGATCGACCCCGACGGCGGCGAGCTGGTGGACGTCGTCGTGCCCCCGGCCGAGCGGGCGGCGCGGCGGGCCGAGGTGGCGGCGCTGCCGGCTGTGAGGATCGGGCCGGTGGACCTGGAGTGGGTCCATGTGGTGTCGGAGGGGTGGGCCAGCCCGCTGCGGGGGTTCATGCGGGAGAAGGAGTACCTCCAGAGCCTCCATTTCAACTCCCTCCGCCTCTCCGATGGCTCCGTCGTCAACATGTCCCTCCCTATCGTCCTCGCCATCAATGACGCCGACAAGGAGGCCATCGGCGACGCCACTGACGTCGCGTTGGTCCGCCCTGGCGGCGACTTCGTCGCCATTCTTAGAAGGTTGGTGCTTGTCTTTGCTTCGTTCTTCCTTTTCTCTTATTTTGTTCAATTATTTTGCCTAAAAATTTGATTCTGATGGGAATGATTCGAGGTGGTGTCTTGAGCACTGCGAATTATATTCATGTTTTGTGCTTGGATTGGTTCTCTGGTCATAGGGTCGAAAGCTAAAACCACAAGGGATATAGAATAAGGAGGAGGAGGAGGAGGTGATGGTTTCCAAAGTAAAATGGAGTTGTTTTCTATAGGATTAGAGGAATGTTGAGGATAATATTCTATTTGACTTACCTTGACAGAGTTAGAAAAGGAAAATTGCACATATTCTTTTTCACTTATATGACGACATTGGAATCATCCGGATCTTTGGTAGGTGAGAGTATTTATTGTGGTAGATTCGAATGAGATGTGATAACCATCGATGTACATCGTGGGTCAGTAATTAAAATATCTCACTGTGGACTGGCCATCTCACCTATTGAGCACCATCCCTTCAAGACCTTGCTGTCCTCATCTATTAACCACGGTGGGTATTTGACGTAGCAATATGAGCATATTAAAATTAAATTCTTCAAAATTCATAATTCAAGTATTTACGAAGTGGAAATGTGGAATTAAACAGGAGATAGAATTATTGCATCTTAGCAGAATGACAGATTTTATATTGAAGCAAGTGGACCACAGCGGCAAACTTAGAGCTTTGAAGTGTGAAGTATCTTGATTAGTTTAGCAGGAAATTATGTAGATGGGAAAATTGATGGAATTGTCCTTTGGATGAAACAACCTGGAAGCGAATATACTCCGTGAAAAACTTAATTGGAAAGTAGTGAGATGCAATCTATGTCTCTCTGTGCAAATGGTATGGAAATTGCACTGCTGAAGCTTCAAATTAGCTCTGCTATTGAAATTAGTCTAATGCTGAGTTATGCAAGAGCAAAATGAAGATGCGATACCAAAGTGACATATCAAGTTTTACTTATGAAATTATAGACCTAAAGGAGTCTAAAGGACTTTCCAACACTTGGCTAATGGAAGGCAGTTATTATTATTTCATTTGCTGAGATTAAGTAGAAAGTATGACTTCTAGTATTAGGAACCATATCAGTGGTAAGTGGCATGGTAGTGAATTAGTTCTGTTATAGGAGGCTTTCTGTCTGAAGTTTGTTCTCCAAAATGAAGATAGAGAAAGTGGATCTATAGGCTTGAGTGAGGAATAACGGATGAATATATTTATCCATGAGTTCTATACCCCAATTTCTTGGTGTGTGATTTATGTATCCTTCCCATTGTTCATTCCCATGAAGGGATACATTTGCAATTACTGCAAGCTATGAATGAGAGTTGGGTAATTATTATATGAATAGATAGGTGGTTGGAACACTTGGTAATGCTTATTTTTCCTACGAACATAGTTTTGAAGGAAGAAAAAGATTGAGGTGCTATCCTATTTCATGATAGAAAATGGACAATCAAGAATATTATGATTTGAGACTAGGAGATGTTTTTGTGGAATATATTCTACTGCCTCTGATCTTGACTCCAGAGTAGAAGCAACTTGATGGGAGGAAAGAAGATTAGATGTAGATTTTTGTCTTAATGCGGCACTTTGTGAGAGGGGGCTCTTGGTGGTATAACATTCTTATATGTTCTTCTTCAGGAAGATTAGGTTGCAAGTTGTGCTACTAGTTGTTTTTAGAGTCTTGTTGTGGTACTATTTAACAATCAAGGCTATGCCTAGGCAGCCATTCTGAGGCATGTCTTAAGCTGCACAGAGTTTAAGAGATCATTTGATGGATGCATGTGGTCAATAACTTCTGGACAACACGGTCATGAGATAATCAATTATGACTTGCCACATGCCTGTGATTTTTTTTTTTTGTGGAATGATAGAATATTGTGAGATTTTCCTTTATTTGATTTCACTGAACTTTCTTTAGACAGGGATGTTTTGCATTGTTAAAAGATCCTACCAGATGAAATGTGGTGAGGGATCTGGAAAGAAATGAGATGCAAGTCTCTAGACAAGCAGAGTGGTGATTTTTTTTTTTTTTTGTCTTTAAATATTCCTTTTGGGCCATGAATTTTGCAACTAAGCATTTTGTAATCCATCGAAGGCAAAGGCTTGTTTAGTGTCCTTTCTACCTTAGTAACCTTTTCTATTTATGTTTCTTTATTTTCTCCTTTCCAAAGTTTTAGATGTGGAGCCCTTTGACCCTGTTTAAGAATCAGCCCATGCCTGAGCTGCCATTGTGGGGCATATTTCAACCTTAACATTTCAAAAAACTAGAGGCGGTTGACAAGAACCTAGGGTTCAGGCAGATGCTCAAAGATCAAGTCTTTTCAAAAGTAATAATTCCAGGGGATCTAAAACATATAAGGGTGTACATAAAAAAATAGTTATGGTCCACAGGAACTAAAACATATTAGGGTGTACATAAAAAAAATAGTTATAGTCCATAAGTTGGAACATATCAAATGAAAGAAAGCAAGTCACTGAGAAGTACCAACTTGGCAACACTCAATACTAATCCAGAATTCAACCTTGTCCTCCATACTTGAAAATGATGCAAAATATTAAAGCTGATGCCGATGTCCCAATTTTGGCATTTGTCTTTTAAAAATAACTCAACCTGCATCATTGAAGGAATTAATTGGCGTGCCAGGAACTCATGCATAATTAGTTGGTTATCCAAGTACTAAATATGGGTTGAACATCATTATTTCCAATTCATTGTACCTAGATCCTATCTAAGACCGCCAATGATCAAGCATATTCATTCAATATTTAGCTGATCATGCATGGAGTGTTAAATGCAAAAAAAGGTTGGTTTAAGCCAGATGTTGGTTTCCAGTTGGCAATGGATGATGTAGAGGCTAGGAAAGTCCATACAAGTTTTTAAAAACCAGCTTGTTCATTCCAGAACCTGATACTGGCTTTTCTATACCAGAATTGCCCCTAACCTGTATGAAATATTGGAGTAATGCTGGTTTGTTGTATTATACAATAATTTCCAAGTTGGAAAGAAAATAAAAGAAGAGAAAATAGGAGAAGTAAAGTTGTGCAGGATTTAAATGTGCTTAACCTTATTTTGGTTTATTGCTTGAACTTCTTGTTCTTTAAAAGCAAATGCTTAAAGATGTTTTTCTTCAATAAACAAATCTAATGTTAATCAAGATTTTTTTTGCTTTTAATTCACATGTAATGAGGCATGAATCCATTATTATTGTATCTCTCTACATTCATCCACTTATTCCATTCTATGCTAATATTTAGGTTTAAATAATCAAAAATCAAAGTGCTTTAACTTGCATAACAATTGATGCATATATGCAATTATTCTACATCTTATCTATGTATGATCCAATTGTTCCACTATATTTCAAAGAAATCAATTTCAGAGGGGAAGATTATAAAGGGATTTAACTTGAATTACTTGTTTAAGCATATGATACATGAATGCCATCTCAAGTCTTTTGTATTGCTTCTTGATTGTCTACTGGGGTATTAGGAAACTTACCAGACAAAATAAGAGTCTCAGATTTTACATCTTTAATTGTATAATGGTAGTGGACATTGATATGAGGACATGGATACAAATAATTCCCCACCCTATAATACTGCATTAGGAGCAATGAAACAACAAGTTTATGGCAGGACATTTCTCCTGTTTTATACTGTTTTAGCAAAGGGTTTCCGTTAATATCTTGATGTAAGGAACTAAGTGTACTTTTCTTATATGCAGAATTGAAATATACAAGCATAATAAAGAAGAAAGAATTGCCAGAACATGGGGAACAACAGCTCCTGGGCTACCTTATGTTGAGAAGGTAATTAGCCCAGCTGGAAACTGGCTCATTGGAGGAGATCTTGAAGTGTTAGAACCTATCAAGTATAATGATGGCCTTGATCACTACAGGCTCTCTCCTCGAGAGCTCCGCAAGGAATTTGACAGACGTCAGGCTGATGCTGTATTTGCTTTTCAGTTGAGAAACCCTGTACATAATGGCCATGCTTTGTTAATGAACGATACTCGCAGGCGCCTCCTAGAAATGGGCTACAAAAATCCTGTTCTATTACTGCATCCTTTAGGTGGTTTTATCAAGGAAGATGATGTGCCTTTGTCTGTCAGGATGGAACAGCACAGCAAGGTCTTTCTCCTGGTCTATATGATATGGATTCTTCCTTTGTTGCAAGTCATACTTAGAACAGGCTTTATTGTTTGCTTACATGCTATAAACCATGGAATTTTGATATATATATTTATATATATTTTAAATACAGGTTCTAGAAGATGGAGTTCTTGATCCTGAGACTACTATTGTAGCAATTTTCCCTTCCCCTATGCATTATGCAGGACCAACAGAAGTACAGTGGCATGCTAAGGCAAGAATCAATGCAGGGGCTAATTTCTATATTGTAGGCCGTGATCCTGCCGGAATGGGTCACCCAACAGAGAAGAGGGACTTGTATGACCCAGATCATGGGAAAAAGGTTTTAAGCATGGCGCCAGGCTTAGAAAAGCTTAATATCTTACCTTTCAGGGTATGCTATCATATATCTCTTGTTTTACATTTTAGCCATGCATTTGTGTTTAACTCGTCAATGCCATTATATATGCGACATTTATACTGTTTTTTTGGTTAGCACGGGCATAATTCTTTACCTATAAGTGATCTGAAAGTTTAGTTGTTGCTAGTTGCGACAAGAAGAGATAGCTAAATATTTTTGTTAACATGTTACTTGATTGTGCTGTAAAATCCATCACCTGTTCAACTTTAAAATTAGCAGAATGATCTTTTCTGAATGTCCCCCCCTCCACTCCTATTCCTGCTCTGTTCTTCGTAATTATAGCTTTAATTATTGTGCATAACATGGATTGTCGCATAGCAAGGGTAATGATCTCTGATTCAGGTGGACAGACATTGTTTTGGATAGAACATGTGTATATAAATTCTTCCAGGCTGAGCTCATGCAGATGTAGTGTGTTGATCATGTCAGTTTGCCATTCTGGTGTGGCAAACAAGCTAGACTTGGTTTGTAGTGACTAACTGGTTTCTAAAGCATCATTGCATGCAAACCAGATTAATGTATTGTTGTAGGAACTTCTTGTGCTCTGTATGTATCAATGTGATGAGCAAGTTAGAATTTGTTTGAGCAGACCTTTATGGATTCATTCCTTACAAGATACAAATGCATCAGTGGATTATCAGATGGCATCCAGCAGGCTTGCATGCTGGACAAAGCTAATGCAATGTGCCAATGCGACTCACTGGGTAGTGGAAAAATGTTGTTATTCTCATTGCATGATCCTTTAAAATGGAAATATGGTCTCTTACATATAGATCACTGGAGATGCATTTGGTTTCTTCTACCAGTTCAAGCTGTAAATGGAACTGTTGACCTTCACACGTATTACTGCTCACAGGTAGCAGCATATGATACAGTGGAAAAGAAGATGGCATTTTTTGATCCTTCTCGTGCTCAAGAGTTTCTCTTCATCTCGGGAACCAAGGTATGGCACATGTTCTTCTGATTTGCCTGTTTCCACTCAAAACATGACGGCTACCCGCTATGACCTTTTAGCGAGTACACTTCAAACCTTCCTGGAGAAAATGATAGTATCACCTAATTTGATGCACCAAGACTAACCTTGCACTGTAATTTGTAATTTTAACACTGTACTTAACACATTGAGCTGTCTACATCTTTATTCCAGATGCGCACTTATGCAAGAAATGGTGAGAGCCCTCCAGATGGTTTTATGTGCCCCGGTGGATGGAAGGTTCTAGTTAGCTACTATGAGAGCTTGCAAAGTGAAGAAACAGGGAAACAGTCAGTTGCCATGTCTGTTTAATCTCTGCAAGTCGATGATGCCAATCAGGATTGAAATGGTGAAAGTACTAAGCTGACTTTTAGTTGAAAGCATTGGCTATAATTTATTGGCTATGTTGAATTTTAGATTCTCTACTTATATTCTTTAATTTCCTTATCATTTAGTTTCAGTTATCTAGTGGTATGTTTGTCATTCAATAACAAGGTTGGAAATATCCAGCTTCAATGTTGTAATGACCAGCAATCGCTGTTCAGTACAATCTAAAAATTTTTGCCTTTCTTTTCGGCAAGAGATGTTGTCCCTGTATTTTTTTCTGATTTTAATTTATTTGTATCCAGTGTTTAAGCAGAGATTGGAAGATGTGAGATCATCTCTCCCTAAAGTTACCACTAAAAATAAGAAAACTGAGTCCCAGCTTATCGTGAGGGGTCTGAATGAACAGAAGGATTGTGTGATTTCATATTCCCATTTGATATTTTTTCCATTCTCTTTAATTCAAAGGGAATTGCAAGCGCACATGGAAAGATAAGTGAATCAGCGGAGCCGTCGAATTTAGGGTTTTCATAACCGCAGGAGAAGTGGATGCACTTTACACGATTCTTGATGTTTCAGTTGTAAACAGCTTTTTATTTAGAGAAGTTGTATGTAGTTCATAATTCACAAACATTGATGTAAACGCCTGTAAATTTGCAAGCACTTGGATTTCTCTTCCCAAGCATGTGAAGACTGGCTTCACTCTTGCTTGCTCCTCAGTCCTCTGTGTGAGTCATTATCCTTGTTCTTTCAGGTGCTCTTATACCAAAATATGTGGTTCCAATAAATCAACGCTCCGGGCGTGAGGTCGAGAGTTTCGCGGTGAGGCTTCATACCTTCCATGGGATTGAGAGGGAGGGAGGGAAGTAGAGACAGGATTTTTCCATCGTTAGTGGAAGAGGAGGGGGGGATTCCGAGAACCGAGGCGGCGGGTATGGGGTGACAAAGACCCGGCCGGCCGGGCCAGAGTCGCCGGCAGAAATGTGAAGGGGTTCCGGCGACCGCGGGCGCTCGCGATATCGATACGTTTCCGGTTGGATTTAGATTTAGAGGCGACGTTCTCGGCGTGACAAGAAGCTCGGAGATTCTATACTCAATATCGGGTTTCGGGATGACACGAACAAAAACGATATATAATATCGGATACGTTTAGTCTGCGAAGTAGCGTAAGTCAGGGGGTGTTGCATCTATAATATTTGACGGGGTTTCTGATGTACTCCCAAGTCTTCTATCTACATACTAACTTACAAAAGATTAAGAAATGGATATAATTATAAGAAACGCTAGCCCCATTGTCATTCATTATTACAATCATGAAAATTCTTCACAGTCAACCATATGAAAAATATTAGTATTACTGAGCGCATGACTGAGCTATTTCAGTAATAAGTTACATACTGTCTTTTTTTTTGTGTTAGCCAAAAGCTAGTTAGTCTAAATTGACTTTCCATGCGAGGCAATGCTTGAGCACTAGATATGGAGGTTTTTTTCCCATCCTCTATTCTATACCCATCCCATCCTAACCTAGGCTGGAGTCAGAGCCCTTGGGCAAACGGAGTTATTGCTAGCAGAATTGAGGATTTATATACATGAGAGTCGAATCCAGTGCTCATATTCTTTGAAGTTGAACCGTGTCCCTTATCACAAGTGCCATGTACTATACAAACAGAGATTTGATGGTAGCTAAGTCGGACAATGGTTTTAGTTTTTTAGATTCGTTCGGCTTAACTTAAACTTTGTCGGCCTAATTTTTTTGTCGTGTGGATTATTGAACCAAACTACCTTATGGTTTTTACTTGAGTATTGATTTCTATACCTCTTAGCGTACTCCAAAGGAGCACCAGGCCAGTTCTTATGCACCATACATGGGTAGGTGGTCCATGAAGGGTTTTTTGCCATTTTAGTCCTGGCAGCTCGCATTTACGGAAGAGCATAAAGCATTTTGTCTTTCAATTTATGTGATGGCATGCTAAATAATGCTCCAACTCTTGTTCTTTCATTTCTTCTTCACCAATAGACTTGTTCGCAGGTAGGGCGGTCCACCTGGCTGCTTGATCCCAAAGCTTTTGGGCAAGCTCGGACCAGAAGTTTTAGGCCTGGTGGGCCAAGCCAGGTCTGGAAAATAAGCTCATTTAATAGGTGAGCTGGGCTCAGTGTTGGGGATTAATGCCTGAACCAAACCAATTTTTCTTATATTATTTGTTCATGTTCGATGTATTCTTATATTTAATTATCAATTATGTTAAGATGTCAACTGAGTGGAACAATTAATCATTCGTACTTAGTATTTTAAAATTTTCTGAACACTTTTAGGTAAAACTGGGCTGGGCCTAGAAGGTGAGCTCGAAGGACAGGTCAGGCATGGGCTTGGAACGTAGGCGCGAAGGACGGGCTGAACTTGGGCTGGAAGGGGGGCCGGAAGGACAAGCCATGCTCGAAGGATGGCCCTGGCCAGGCTCGGAACCCAGTAAATTATGTTGACCATTGGACATAGCCCGTCCCAGCCCACGAACAGGTGTATCCACCGGTGCTATAATCTTTTTTCTATGAGGCGATGCGGGGAAGAACGGGGGAGTACCGTATTTTCCGTCGCTGTTTACACTCTAGCCAGCCATCGGATCCCACACGAACCAACCGCCATCAGAGATTCAGCCGCTCACCTTCGAACTCATTTCATCCTTCAGATCCCCGCTCACTGGACGGCCGAGATGAACTCATTTATGCGCCCGCCACCAGAAGCGCCAACGGCCTCCTCTTTGGAGCCATAATCTACTCGACACGTGTTACCCGGGCAGATCCATACCGTTGGTCTCCCCCTCCGTCCCACAGTAGTGGGGGCCCAACCAAAACCAAACGTTTGTGCAGTTAACATCACCCACTGTTCACTCGATAGGAAATGTGATTTCGAGTGGCCCCACGTCTCTTATTCCTAAAGATTTGATTTGGTTATTCCGTGGGCCAGATTGTTAGGGTGTAATTAGTGTTTTGCAAGGAGCCAGGGAGAGTGCTCGGATAACGAACGATCGGGGCGCGAAGGGCGTGGGGCCCCGAGCCAGGAAACAAGAATATCCCAGCCGTCCCTTCTCGATCGCCCCACCTTCCAAGAACCGAACCGGCTCCACCCGGTGACCGATCCACCCCCAACTCCCAATCCGCGGCGCCAGCCGGTCAGTCCCCACGACTCGTCTGGTCACAGCCTCAGTGATAGACTGGTAGTCATGTATTTGTTTCTCCCCACTCTCTGGTACTCCCGCTCTCGCCAGCTTTACAGCGCCGATATTTGATTACATGCTCGATGCTCTGAGAGCCGGAGTAGCTTAAATACCTACACATCCCCATTCGAACACCTCCCCTTTCTCTCCCACGGCTCATCGCTTCTTGGAAAGAGCTAGGGTTTCTCCAAGAAAGCGAGCGGCGAGGGAGCTCTTTGGATAGCGAGCTCGGTTCTCCTCCTGATCCGAGCGCAGGTGATTCTACCGAACGAACTCCATCTTGTTCTCTTTTTTCGACAATCTGTTCTGGTTTCGATTCGACCCTTCAATCCTTAAGTTCTTCTTTTCTTTCTCTAGTTTCCTTGCGTCTTTTCTTGGAGGTTTCTTCGAATTTCCTTCTTTTTTTGATCGAGTTTATGTTTGATGCATACCCATTTGATACTGTTTTAGGTACTCCTATTCGCAGTTTTTTCTGGGAATATCTGTCCTTATTGATTGTTCGCCTTTCTAATCAAGAACATGCATTGTTCTCTATTCTTCTCTTCGTTCTTGATTTTTTATGGTACTCCTTGATGATTCTTTTAGGCTCCAATATATGAATCATCTTCCATGAATTTTGCCTATTTTGATGATATAATGGGCTAGAAGCAAAAAAAGAAAAAGAATAACGGACAAATCGGTAGTCTACTTGCGACTGAATTTTCTCGACCCACTGTATCTGAATGATGCTGATATTGCTCTAATGGATTAATGCATGGTCTCGATAGAGATTCTTGGTCACTTTTCTTGTTTTCGTTGATGTTCCGAGGTATGCAGTTATTGTTGTTACTGCTTGACTTTTATGTGCTTTTGCAAGAAGAAAAGAACGAGAAACGGGTTGCTTCATAAATGCTGTTAATAATTCCAAAAATTTATTTGATTTAGGAATTATATGATCAATACCTACTTTTAATTATATTCTTTGCTGTGATGCTGACCGCTACCTCTTTTTAGTACAAATACCCCTAATGATCATACCGCTGTTCCGATAATGCTTTAGATGGTAGAATGGAAATTGGGAGTCTCTTCACAATCCCAGAAGTATGGCAAGAATGCAAGATCTTTTATGAAAGTTCTTCAAGACAAAATATGTGATTCATTCGTTGAGTTGAATTGAAGATTTTTTTTGCTTTGGTGAATTCCGTTGGTGCCTGTCTTTTGTTCAGCAATCAGCATTGCCATTCTTGTCGAAGTAATGATTTCAAGCTGGTCCTCGTTTTTTCTTTCCTTTCTTTGTGAGAAGTGTTGAGAGTTTTTGATATGGAATTAGCAACTGATGAAATAGTCTTAGCTTTCTTTAAAAATAAAAAAATTATCGAAATATGGTCATTGGCCTCATTGTTTATAGAGTTCCCTGTGGAACAACTTCGCTGCTGTGAATACTTTGTTTTCTGCTCTTGATATGAATCTCAACTTTTGATTCTGCCTGATCTGATTTGGTGAGTGCAGATTACTTATCTTTTGGAACAGAACTTAGCGGCTTTTCTTCATACCTGTGCCTTCAGTTGCAATGGATCCAACTGATCAGACTGACAGCGATCCATGTCCCTTGGATTTCTCAACATTTGAAGCTAGACCTATATCAGCATTTCACATCGAACGCCGGATGTCTTATGACCAGAGGACTTCATCTGAGCCGTCTGCTGCACCAGGTCCATCTCGCCATCCTTTTTCGAACCTCCCAAGCATAGCGGAAGACCAAGAATATTCGTCTGCTAGTGGAAGCTCTTGTGCAAGCACTCCGAGGGCATCCGATGGTGGTGAGACACATTCTGTCCTGGCAGAAGGTTGGGAAGCCCTAAAGCGCTCATTGGTGTACTTCCGAGGCAAACCGGTTGGAACCATTGCTGCATTAGACCATACAGAAGAAGCACTCAACTATAATCAGGTTTCGTTTTCTTTTTTCGAGTTAGTTACAATTTTAATATTTTTTTGTTATACCTTCGGTTTTCTAGCAGATTTGCTTTTTTTGCACCTGCAATTTATTTGGTGTGTCTAGCTGATTTCTTTTTTTTTTTTTTTTGAAATAAATATGGAGGAATTAAGGAGTTTCCCCACAGTCAATTTATTAGGTGGTTGTTTATGATACTTCTATCCGATTTCTTTGATGCTAGACTGGTGCTCTCTCACACTTTCCAGTTGCATTTAATCTCTTCGGTGGCATACTGTTCTAATTCGGCATTCATTTTCTCATTGTCAGGCTTAAATGTTGCCTGAGATGTTGAATTCACAAACCAATGCATGTTAGAATTAACTGGAACTAAAAATTGTCCAACTTTTAACCTGAAACTTCTGTGGTCTGCTCTTCTGAAATGCAATCAATGCCCAAAATTTAGTAACTCTAATTAAACGTCTGAATGTCTTGATTGCTGTATAACTCATTCTAGAAGTTGCCCTAAGAACTGATCAAACAGCTAGATTAGTAGTCTTGGAGTTTATAATAGTGAAGTAAAAGGCACTATAGCTCCAGGTACTTTCATTTATTGGTATATGAGCATTCTGTTAATCAAATGGGATATCTCTTGATTGCTTTCATCTCAAAAAAAAAAAAAAAAATCATCATGAGCTTTGTTCAATTAAGTGTTTGTTTGTTTGACGTGATGCAATAGCTATGGAGATCCCAAGGAATATGTTGGGTGGTTCTGAATTTGTTTTAATCTGATAGGTGTTTGTGAGGGATTTTGTCCCTAGTGGCTTGGCATTTCTGATGAGTGGGGAGCCAGAAATTGTCAAAAATTTCCTCCTGAAAACACTCCGCCTTCAAGCACGGGAGAAAAAGTTTGACCACTTCAAGTTAGGGGAAGGTGCGATGCCAGCAAGCTTCAAAGTCCTGCATAAAAAAGATGAGGAAGAGTTACAAGCTGATTTCGGGGAAAGTGCTATTGGAAGAGTTGCTCCTGTTGATTCGGGCTTTTGGTGGATCATATTGCTTCGTGCATACACAAAATCCACAGGTGACCGTTCCTTGGTTGAAATGCCTGAATGCCAAAAGGGCATGCGGCTTATTTTGACCTTGTGCCTCTCTGAAGGTTTTAATACGTTTCCCACTCTACTCTGTCCTGATGGCTGTTGTATGATAGACCGCAGAATGGTGAGCCTCCCAAAATATATCCTCGCTCTATATCGGTCAAAATTTATTTTAGGGCTCATCTTGATTCTGGTTATATTAGCCTGTCTTGTTTCCCATTTTTCATACTTTTGGTGACAGATCACTGACTTACTGAAAACTTTCCTTCTGATGGACAACCTGCAATTTGACAAAGATTTCAAAACATGGAATTTGCAGTTAGGCAAAAGTTTTTGGAACCAAAAAGTATAGATAGCTTTCTGCATGAATGTAGACGCATAAATAAGAGGCAGAATCAGCAGTTTCCAAATCAAATATTAATTTTTTTAAAATACTTATTAACAGTAGAAGGAAGAATTGTTTTCTTTATTAGATTGTGGTAAAATCAGGAATTCTAGACTTGAAAATTCGTTAATGCGATACTAATTTTATGAAAAAAATATTCTCCAAACTGAAAGCATTTAAGTAACAGTAAATAGAAATCAAGCCTCGTCCAAGCTATCCCAAGTCAGCTTTCTGAAACCTTGTTCACCAGTCACTCTTATTTGCTTAATATTTCCATGGAAAATTTTCAGCATAGGAGTTTCTGCTCCATGTCCATTCCTATTTGATTTCCAAAGGTTTGGATTATGAGGAAAGTACCGTCAAATTAATTTATGAATTAAATTACAATTCCTGTTTTTTTTTTCCCTTTATTTAAGGAAGATCTCAAACTCTGCAGGGAGTGACTATAAAATGATAAAATATCTACAAACTCTAGCCTCATGCCTTGGATATTTAAAGAAGCATGTCCAAATTTCATTGCTCATACATGCTCCATTATTAGTTTCAAAAATTTACTTTAGAATTACATATATGATACATAAGTCCAAATGCCATTGGTCATACATTTCTTGTTTAAAACACACTACCTTTGAGTAATATGGAAGAATAATTAAGGAATCTATCTGGGGGCTGTCAGAGGAGCTAAGAACATTAGTTGTTCAGCTCGACAACATGCTATTAAAATTGAATGTGAAAATTTTAAGTGCCAAATATTTTGATTGCCTACAAAGTAGCATCCAACCTTTTTTCATCTTGCACTTCATTTCTAATGTTTCATTTTATTAGAAGCAAATGCTTTGTTGAACATAACTTGGCAGTAAGCAACTGGGGTATACTCTTATTTTTTGAAAGACAGTCTTCATGTTTAGTTTAAGGAAAAAAGGAAAATAGATCTCTCGTTTTAAGCTTTTCCTGAAGATGATCAAGTGTACTGACTTACCTACTTCACATAAAACGCATTCTGCAGGGAATTTATGGCTACCCTATTGAAATACAAGCGCTGTTCTTTATGGCCTTAAAATGTGCCTTGGTTTTGCTAAACCATGATGACGAAGGGAAGGAATTTGCAGATCGGATAGCAAAGCGCCTACATGCCTTGACCTATCACATGAGAAGTTACTTTTGGCTTGACTTTCGTCAACTTAATGACATTTACCGGTATAAAACGGAGCAATATTCTCATACGGCTGTTAACAAATTCAATGTGATGCCTGACTCTCTTCCAGATTGGCTATTTGATTTTATGCCAACTCGTGGTGGTTACTTCATTGGAAATGTTAGTCCTGCTCGAATGGACTTTCGTTGGTTTTGCTTGGGTAATTGTTTGGCAATTGTATCATCTTTAGCAACACCAGCTCAGTCTGCAGCCATTATGGATCTTCTGGAAGAACGTTGGACAGAATTGGTTGGAGAAATGCCTTTGAAGGTTTGTTATCCAGCGATAGAAAGTCATGAATGGCGAGTAGTTACAGGTGGTGATCCAAAAAACACTAGATGGAGCTACCACAATGGGGGATCTTGGCCGGGTGAGTTTCAAATGCATAATCGATATTTCTCAAGTGGTATAATAACTAATTTCTTTTACAATTAACAAGCATCACAAATAGCTTTAGCTGATTCGCATGTTTGATACAATCACATATACGATATTATTCCTGAGTATCCTATATTGGTCTGCTGATGTAATGTTGGTTCTTTTCCGTTTTTCCTGGGTTTGGTAACAGTGATCCAATTGCTCTGATATTGACATCTGCTGGCAAGAATTTGAAAAAAAAAAAAAAAAAGCCGCCGGCAAGTGGCATTTCACCTTGTTGCTCGTACCGCATATTTACTCATAAGCTCCAGAAATTATATCCAATGAATATTTTCTTATACTGATACATCACAAAACACCATTTTTTTCTTGTGACTGTCATGCAAATCATTCTTAGTCTCATACTCTAGAATTGGTTTCACCAGATAATAGATTAGTCTCATACTTTCAATTTCTTGAAGATCTCTATCTCATGATCCTGTGCTGTTTGGTGTCTGCCTGGGTCGCAAGGACATGATGAGTGCCAGTCCTCATTGACATGCTGCATATGTTCTACTTTTTCAATTTTCTATTGGTGTGCTTTCCTCCTAGAGACCTCAGATATAGTGAACTGAGATGA
This sequence comes from Elaeis guineensis, assembly GCF_000442705.2. Lineage (NCBI taxonomy): Eukaryota > Viridiplantae > Streptophyta > Magnoliopsida > Arecales > Arecaceae > Elaeis > Elaeis guineensis. The sequence goes on along the minus strand of NC_025996.2, from coordinate 5,969,488 downwards.
TCTTCCCCCGCCAAAATCAATTTAGGGTCTATTTCTTTGAATTGTCAGACAACTGGCAATGCTTATGTGTGTGTAGTTATGCCATGGAGGGAAGGAAATTATCCCATGCGTCTGAACCGATCATATGTATTGGCCAAAGTTTGGTTTCTTTCGCCATTGTTAGTTATAGTCGAGCAGGACCTTAAAAATTAGCGTGTATGTTTCTGTTCAATTAATAGTGTGCTCGGTTCCCTCACAAAAATTATTTCACCTTCTTTTCAGTGCTACTTTGGCTTCTAGCTGCTGCAAGCATTAAGACTGGACGACCCCACATGGGAAGACGAGCTATCGAGCTTGCAGAGCGCAGGCTGTCGAAGGATAACTGGCCTGAATATTATGATGGAAAGATAGGGAGGTACGTTGGGAAGCAAGCTCGCAAGTTCCAAACCTGGTCTATTGCTGGTTACTTGGTTGCTAAAATGGTGCTTGAGGATCCATCTCGCCTGGGAATGATAGCACAGGAGGAGGATAGACAGGCGAGACCTCTCAGAAGAATGACAACGTGGTCAACATAAACTATCCTGCACGCCTCTTGAAGACATTTTTGGAGTTGGAAATTATTATCGGCCTTGCACTGTCGTTCAAGAGGGAATTGCTGTGTTTTTTGCAGTTTCACGACTATTCTCAAAATTTTCGTTTTATGCATTTATCTTCTGAAACTGTTATGAGTTCATTGTCCAAATTAATTTTTGGAGACCAACTGTATAAGAGAGAGCAATGAAGAGTACATTCATATGCATGCCCTGTAAACTATATTCCATGATTTTTTTTTCCTTTCAAAGGGAGATCAAAGATCACCCAAAATTTATTAAAAAGCAGAAAGAGCCATGTACAAGGAGTTTGAAATCTTTACAAAGATAAGGTCAGAATTCTAATACAGCAAGAACTCATCTGCTTCACCTCAACTTGAAAAACAAAAGCTAAGTCAATATAAGTGCAAAAACCATACAGCTAAGGCAGAAGGATCGGAACTTCTGATGACCAATGGAAATAGAAAAGAAAGTTTGGACGGTTCAGGGGATTACCAACTAGGTTCAACAATTGCCAAACGGTTAGGAAATCATCTAAGATCCAAAGATGGGATATAAACTTCTCAGTTTGCCTGTCATTGGTCAAACCCATAGTCTCTTTCTCTTTGCAAAGAATGAGCCAATCTGAAAGGAGTTGAACAACTTTTCTAGCTACCGCTTCGGCTGAAGAATATCTGTGGAGAAAGGTATGCGAGTTTCTCTCAACCAATCGATCAAGGAAAAGAATTTTGAGAGGGGAATGGCATAGCCAACCATCTCGCTAAAATGAAACCAAGCGGCCATTTCTAATTTCAATTCTACAACTGTTCGAATATTATAGGTTACATATCATTCTAGAGGCCTTTGTCTTTTTTTCCTTCCAATGAGTGAAACATGGAGGGTTTTGTTCAAAATGATAAACTTCAGCACAATGATGTGTTCAACGAGATGTATGATTGCAGATTGTCCAGCGAACACCAGTGCACAGATGGCTGAAAAGAGTGCAAGTGCTGGATGGACTTGGTCTTTGATAAGAATTAAGATACTGCCATATGCATCAATATGTAGGGGCTGGTCGTAACCAACTTGTTCTGTTTCTGTTATAGTGATCATTTCTCATCTAGTTGGCAAAATAATAATAATAATAATCAGAAGAAGAAGAAGATTAAGTAATATTAGTTGATTTTCCTAACCCATTAAAAGGTAGGATGATGCCGTTCATAGGTTTTCTCGTGCATAGTCTTAGCCCGTTTTCAGCAAGACTCGTCAAAAATTCGGATCATACAAGTTAAAAGTTTCTCTCTCCTGGTGCATGGTCTTCGACCTTTTTTAACACGTGTGAGCTTACAAGTGATTTACCACATGGGTTATGTCACATGCGGAGCGTGATCTATTGATCCTCGTGAATTTTGCACCACTTGTGTAAGTCAAGCAAGGCATCACGAATCTCGTCTGGCGCCAATGTTCTTCTCGATTAAAAATCAAATTCTTGCATATATTTTTATCATACGACTGCCACTCTCCTAATGATGATCCGTGATTTTGTCATTTACGACGACAGCACAACAACATTCAGAATCCACTGATCTTATTTGTCCGCTAACATAATCATTTCATCTCACATTGTATCAATATTTTTTTGGAGCGGATCGGACATCAGACCGGAATGAAAAAAATATCAGGGATATCAACCGAGTCAATCAGTCGGCCCAATCAATTGACCCATGACATCAGCATGACACACCATCGAGGAGGGCAGAGAAGAGGGGGAGGAGGGTTCAATTGTAAAAATCATCTCAATCGTCAAAGTAAAAAAAAAAAAATAAAAAATATTCATCTCTCTCCATGCTAAAAGAGGTGGCATTAAAGATATCTTATATAAAAAAATAGCAAATCATCCCTCCACCAAAAGAAATACAGAAGGTAAAATTTATATACATATTTTTCTTACAGTTTCCTTCCTGAAAACATAAGACTTCCATGCTTATCTGTGGTAATGATTGCTTATGCATATGCTAAATATTACAATACATTATGGAGAGGCAGTATTATAAAGATGTTGATATGATCTTATTTTTATATTTTTTATAAAAAATAGAGCTTGATAAAGAAGTATTTTTTGCATATGGAAAGAACAAAGCATAAATCATGGACAAGAATCTGAAAAGAGAAAAACAAAACCGACCCAAAGTAACGAGAGACAAAGATTGAAAGATAAAAAATAAAACTTACTGGAAGAGGAGAAACAGTTGCTTTGAATTTTTCCTGCCTCCTCTTGAAATCCATCGGGTTGAGAGCGACAGCTACCACTTTGATGAGGACTTGATCTTCCTTCACCTCCAGGATCAAGACCCCCGCGTCGAACCACAAAATGCTGGTGGCTCTGTACTCGTCGTACACCCAAGCCTTCATCTTAGAGAGGATTTTCGAGCCAGTCGAAATGGTTTCTATCAAAGAAGAAGTAGACTGGGGCCTTACTGCAGAGACTCTAAGAAGAGGGCTCGAGGAGAGAGGCGGTGGATTTGGATGGATGTGGTGGACCCTGAAAATATCGAAGATGAAAAGTCGGGATCAATCCAAAATACCTTCGACAGTTTTTTATCCGCAAACGATTAACTCGTTGTCCGGCTGGTTCATCATGAGCCAATCGGTTCATCGATTTTTGCCAATTTTTTGCGGATTGAAGATCAACCAGATCCAACCCAAGTTCTACTTTGAGATTAAAACCAATCCCCGATCCGACCAGCCGATCCAATCCAGTTCTGAAAAAATTGCATTGTAGATGATTCGATACGGATAATTACTAAGTATTATGACTGTTCTATGCTTTGTCGTGAGATCATTACTTCATCGTGGGACACTGAGAGCATATAATTATCGGATGCAGAATCCTAAAACCTAATTATTTATTATGGTGACTCATTTCAATCGCGTGGAGTAAACGAATCACAAACCCAAACAGCTGTCCCAATCCAACCACCAGGTCCTGGATTCAAACTCGAGTTCGGTCAGATCACCATCTCTTCTGCCTTATCCATTCGATATGAACTCTCTGATGCACTCGCAATTCCTTCCAAACGCCGCCAAAAATTTTCAGTTTTTTTTTTCTTTTTTAAATTCATCCATTCCGAATAGGAAAAAGTAAAAAACAAAGAATGAACGTAGGTTGGCAGGAAAGTGGAAAAGGCCGCAGAAGGGCGGCTCAGTGGGTGAAGGCATAGAGGACGGTGGAGATGTAGACGACGAGGGCGGTGGAGACGAGGGTGACGAGCGCCGCCACCGCCCGGCCGGCGGAGATGCTGCCGCAGGACAGCAAGCCGAGGCGGATCTGGATGACGTCGACCATGGAGAGCAGCAGGAATAGGCAGCCCATCACCGAACCCACCGCGGAGGCGAGCATGCCGAGGCGGAGCACCCGTGCGTTGATGTGCGCCCGGAAGGCCTCGTCCACGTCGTTGCTGTTGAGGAGATTGATGGCGAGCTTGAGGCCCTGGGCCACCAGGCTGGAGAAGAGGAAGAAGCTGAAGGAGACCACCTCGAACACCAGGAGGTTGCGGACGACGTCCGTGCCGGCGTCGCAAGCGGCCCTGCCCTCGAGGCTCCGCTGTCCCGGGGAGGTCAGGGAGAGCCCCACGAAGACGGCGATGGTGAAGAGAGAGTTCACGTTCACCAGCCCGTCCAGCGCCGTCACGTGGATGCTCGTCGTGCTCCGCGTCTCTTCCGTCGCCGCCCAAGACCGCCCATCGTACTCCTTGGGCTCGCTGTCATGGTCCTCGGATCTGGAACAGAGACAAAAACGGCAAAAAGTGGGGTCTTTTTTTCTTGCCCCCTTCTTCTTTAAAGGGAAAAAAAGCTTGTTCTTGGGGAGGATCGTTACTTACTCATCCATGAACAAAATGAAAGGGAATTCGAGTAATTACGGAATGTGAATGGAATGCGAATGCTAGTATTGTTTTGGTTTGCTCGTATTATTCGGTGGATTTTGAGGAGGCGGCGGCTTGAGATGGAGAAGGTAGGTTTAGGGAAGAAGGGAGGAAGGAGTGTGGGATTAGCGAAGGGAAAGGAGGTTCCGTAGATAAAGAATCGAAAACGAAGGCCCATGTCTTTCGTAATGGTTTTGTCCATCACCTGCCCCGCCCGCTGAAACCGACCTCTGTTTTGAGTAGGAGAAAGGGTCAAGCTAGCGTGGGAATCAGTTTTGTTTCAAAAACTTAATTTGGATTTTGAAAAATATATTTTTAATTATTAGAAGTTTCTATCGTTTTTTCTATTGCAGTCGGTTAGTTTCGTAGATTATTGTGCTGCATTTTGAAATTATATATACTTGTTGAATCGTATTGTATTTCCAAAATTAGATGGAGAAAGTATTTCTCAAGAAGTCGGATGCACTCTACCAAAAAAATCAGGAGCAGAAAGTTATTGAAAATCAGAACTGAATCCAATTATTACCGGATCTGGTACAAATCTTAACAGGTGATCCAAATATATGCATGCCATGGACCGTATTAAAGAGAAGATGTTAGGTTTTTCTTCTATTCTATGCAAAATTATGTTTTAGATGATTTTTTTTTTTTTTTAGAGATGCATATTAGAGAGATCTTTTTAGTATCTAATAAGAACATGGTTGGTGCCAAATTACATCTCATGCAATCTATTTTATTCTTTTTTTATGAATCCTATTATCCTATAATCAGTCATGTGAAAATGCAATTCTCAACAAACCAGGCTTCCATTGTTTGTAGCCACGTGCCTTGTACAGAGAGGACAAGTAGGTCAAAATTTTTCTTTTTCTCGATAAAAATTGCATCCTCTTCCACAACAATGCCATTTTTTTTTGAGGATTTTCTTCTACGAAATCTCCAGGAGCAGTGTATGATACCTTATAGCAATTGATACACCATCGGACTATCGGCATACCAACAGCGTTATCATGGATTGCTTTTGGTATGCACATCAATCTCTCTTGGATCTTCAAGCTATTGCACCCCTCACCTCTAAGTTATGCACATCTCCAACAAGCCAATCACGCAGTAAGCTGGCTCGCCGCTTCTAATACTTGCAACGTGGGTGTGCATTCATGGCATCTCAACCTCCCAAGTACAATCTTGGATATTATGCATAGGATAGTTCCTGCAGTCTCTTTGATAGCGTAATATAAACTTTCTTTAACCATCCAGAAAAAAATAAAAAAAGGAAAATGGAAAGAGCATAGGCTAACAAGCAACGTTGAATTGGGTGTCTTAAATCTCCATATGGTTTTCCCAGAGAAGGTTTCTCATGATTATTATAAGATAATACATGCTTGCTTGGGCTAAACATCTTAATTGTATGAGCTGGTGTCTACATTCAATGGACAAATTATGAGCATTCAGATGGCTACTAGGGCTGGCAAAATATGACCCGACCCATCAATCCGATCTGTATTCGACCCGTCATTAACAAGTTTGAGTTTAGGCTAAACGGATTTCGGTCATAAACGGGTCAATCTGTTTAATCCGTTTAATAAGTGGATCGAATTTGGATTTTAGATATCGGACCCGTTTAATATTCAGATCGGATTGAGTCAGATAATTCATTTAACCTGTTTAACCTATTTCTGATTCATTTAACCTGACTTGTTTAACCTTTTTAACCCATTTAAGATCCGTTTAACCCATTTAAAATCTGTTTAATTTGTTTCTGACCCATTTAACCCGACCTGTTTAACCTGTTTAATCTATTTAACTTGTTTAATCCATTTAATTTAATTTAATTTATTTAATAAATAAATTAAATGGATCGGATCGGATTACTTGTTTAATAAACAGATCGAGTTCAGATTTGAATTTTTGATTCGTTTAATAAACAGATCGGATTTAGATTGACATTTTTTTGATCCGATGCGTTTATGATCCGATCTGATCCGATCCGATTGCCATCTTTAATGACTACCATCCAAAATTCATACTTATATATCTTTATACTTCAGTTGATCACAGGGGCCAATCATCCTCCATCCCCATCCTAACATGTTGCAAATCGGAAGATCAGTCATTTATCATCATCTTTATAGTACCTAGTCTCAAAAAGAAAATATTGATTAAAACGGTCCTACTATCTTATCATGAATCAACATATTATTTATTATTAAAAAAATATATTGTTGATTGAAAATTTTAAATAAAAAAAATTACTATTAAGTATAAAAGATCAGCTGATAATTTTCACTGTTTCGAAGGAAAAAAAAAACGTTTTTAAAATAACGTCCTGATTTGTTATGATTGGATGATGAGGTGGAATCGTTGGAACCAACAATTTCTCGTTGCCAAGTTGCAGTCCGAAACCAGGGGAAAGTCCGGCGTCACGTCCGGCCGCTACCTACACCCAGCGGAGCTCTCTATAAACTTCCCCCATCCCTTTCCCTGCCGCCATTCCAAAGCCGCTGCCCATCGACGGCGAGCCAATGGCGTCGTCGCCCGGCGGCTCGAGCTGCCGCGATGGGTGGGATGTCTCATCTCTTTCAACCCCCACTATTTCTTCAAAAAGCTCGGTGCCCGGCACCTCCTCGTCAGGTATTCACCGCCGGCCTCCCTCCCTTTCTTTCCTTCTTTCTCCCCTTTCTCATTGATCGTTTCGCTTCTTACCCTAATGCCTTTCTTTTGATTCTTGGAATGAGAAGTAGGGCGGAGAGATCCACGTGGTGGGAGTCTGGGAGATTGGGAGAGATCAAGAACTGGAAAGCATCCACAACCCTTCTCTGGCCTGCTCAGATTGTAAGTTCCATTTTCTCTCCATCTACCTTAATTTTCTCTGAGATTTAAAGATTTAGATAACTTTTTTTTTGTGGTAAAATCTCCCAGAAAACCATCAAGAACTGTTATTTTCCAGCGAATTTGAGGTCTTTCTTAACTTGACCCACGTATATTATTTAATTCAATTGTTCACAGTGGGTCCGGAGTTGGAAAGCGTCCAAGAAACCTGTCTGGTCCCAATTGCATGTCTAATTTATTTCTTTGTCCATTCACATGGGTTTTTTAAATCTCCAAAAAGACCATTTCAGAATGGTGACTTCTGACGAATTTGAGGCATCAAAGCAATTTAGGATATAGCAAGTCTATGTTGGTATTTTGTTAATAGCAACCTTTCTTATCTAATGACAAGTTGACACATCAGAGGCATATCAACAATAAAGTGAGCCCTTTGCTTCGTTTTCTCTAGTTCAATTGCAACAGTTGGCACTGCCTTCCTTTGTATGGCAGTTGTACTCTGAAAGCAGCTAATAGGATATACTGCTGAGGCAGAAGGCAGCCACTTAGGCTGATTGCATTAAGAAGTAAATCAAAATTCATGAATGCGCAAAGTAAAGTAATACATTGATCAGTGCAGCCATTATTCACAATTACTAGGATGAAAAGATATCCACACCACAAGAAGAAACTAGGATTTACTTATTATAATGAGTCATTGATGCATGGCCACCAGTCTGCTGTGTATCAATGTGTGTCCAGAAACATCCCAACCGGGTTTCCTTCCTACTCTTAATTGGTTCTCATTCTCTGTAGCGATTCTCTAAGGTGTTTTAGCTCAAATTGTACCGTAAAGGTTCTTCAAGTTCTGCTGTCACAGTTTTTTTTTAACTTAATTACTCTACTATTCGGAAATCACAGAGATAGCCATGTGCTTTTCTGTTTCTTAAGTGTTTCTGAAGGTTTAACCAATCTGCAATACTTTGTTCTTCTTAAGTTATAAAGTTGGGATATCAAGGAATTGCAATCTAATAAGTTATTTAGTGACCAACTGCCAAACCTGTAAACCATTTTCCCCCTTCCTCTCTGTTTCTAGTTGAATTGTTGCAGATAGTAATGGGGTGGATTATTTTAAAGAGATTATCATCTAATTCCATTTCTTGCATATGATGAACGAACCTATCCTGGATGGTAAATCTTTGACGCATGACAAATCATTTAAATCATTGCATTATACCAATTTTGGCAATTACTTGTGGGTCTTTTTCTGGGAGAACTCTTTCTTTTTGCCACTATTGATTGACTGCCAGACCTGATGTAGGTGTATTTCAAAAGAAATGCATATTTTACTAAAGTTACATACTATTACTATCATGCCTCAAACCCCACACCTGGGTTGGCCAAGTGACACGGCCGCATGTTTTCTAGAGTGTAATTCTAGAATATATCCAAGGCCTGATACATTTGAATCAGAACACTTAATATCAAAGGACAAATAATTAAAACAAATAGTTCATTGTGAATTTTTATAAAAATCAAGATTATCTAAAATACATGGTTCAGATACCCCCAGTATCAAATAAAAATTTAACTATTACTATTTCTCATCAAAAGTTTCAAATCAACCTCGATTAGCTAGGTATTCTGCGGCTCTGAAAAAAATAGAAATAATATACATGAGCTAATAACTTAGTAAGAATTTTCTAAGTACACACACTAGTATGGAAAGATAATAATTCTTTAATAAACATATCCAATGAGAAACAATGATTCAAATATATCAGATTTACAATTGAGTATTTATATATCCATCTTAATAATGATACCAGGATATTCATCAAATCTCATATATGAAATTTTCAATGCATACCATATTCTATCATCAGCAACTTTGATATGCTTGTCATATATAACCACTTCAATAAGTTCAATTCAATTAGGATTTCATTCTTTAATTACTATTACTTCTATTAACATCAATATCAAACTATGATTCATATTTATCATTTAATTATGATATGTGTAATATGGATCGGATCCGAATTTTCGACACTTGGACTGATCACGGTCATGCTTCTATCTGTAACTAGCCATACTAAAATACCACATTCCTATCCGTGACGATCCGTATTGATAAAAATACCAAATTCTTACCGATGGCGCACCATACTGATAAAATACTATGTTTCTATCCGTGACGAGATCATACTGATAAAATACCATGTTGTTCCCCATAGTGAGGCCATACTAATATCGTGATTAGTCCAACCGCTCCTATTTTAATTTCATATAATTTATATTTTTTTTATTATCATTATCATTTTATAAATTTAATACATGCTATACTAATGCAATTAGTATAACATAGGATCATAAGCAATCAGAGTTTGCTGTACGTGCATAAATATAATATTATAACTTCTAACATATAATATTATTGATTTATAATCGATAAAAATAGTTGTCAGAGATCTTTGCCTTTTGCAATAGCCAAAATCCAACTGATCCAAGAATTTTCAGAAGCCATCTCGGAGCCTCGTCCTCGTACGTACTCTCAGTTCTAAGCAAAAAGTATTATCTGTTGTCTTCACTTTTTTAATAGATATGGGTGGAAGATCCCGATAATATAAACTTGATGTAGTTGATCTTTTCTTTTTCCACTCACTCACACACACAGACACACTCACACACCGTGGGAGAAGGGGTGAGGACGTGGGGGGAGAGAGAGGGAGACACGGGAGAGAGATTTTCCCCTCTTTTCTTTCTTTTCTTTTCTTTTTTTTTCTTCTTCTTTTCCTCTTCCTCTGTTTTCTCTTCTCCGTTTCCTACTCACACAACACACCCACACACTCACACAGGCGCACGGAAAGGGGAGAAGAAACAAAGATTCTTCTCCTCTGTTCCACTCACGCCACACACACACACAGTGGGAATGAGAGGGGCTCAGTTCTCCTCTTTCTCCTCTCTTTATTTTTTCCTTTGCTTCTTACCCACACAGCACACACGCACTCACACACACAGAGAGGGAGAAAGAGAGATGCGGAGGGAAGAGTGCGAGAGAGAAAAGAGAACGGGAGAGGGAGAGGGGGAGCGGGAGACGAGAGACAGTGCGCGGGAGGGAGAGAAGAGAGAGAGAGCGCGCGAGAGGGTTCTGGATGTCCAACACCCCCCCACCCCCCCCTCGCCCCCCTCTCTATCTCTCTCTCTCTCTCTGTTTCGGTGGGGAGTACTGGGAAAAAGAAGCGGTGGGGCTTCTTTCGCCACAGAACGGGGGAAACAAATCCCCTGCTCGGTCCTTGCTGCAACTGCCTCGTCAGGCGGGCCAGGCTAAAGAATGGGCTGGGCCGGGTCTTCACATTCCTCCCCCTTAAATAAATTTCGTCTTTCAAAATTTGCATGTACATACTCAAAACACATCTTCAATTTATTAATGCTAAATCTACATCACTGATCACAAGTTTTATCAACAACTTCCATTAACATTATTCACATACTAGTCTTTTAAGACCTTTTGTCTTCAAGCTTATTATAATCCTTACAATTTTTAAAGATACTCGTAGATATTTGGCATTATCAATCCCCCATAGCAACTCTCAAAGAACAAAAATCATTACCAACTTTCTTGTAACCTAGCTTTGGATATTCATCGTACTTTTTATAATTAAGATGTCAAACAGAAATCAGTTCAATATGTTAACTTAGATTAATTTGGTCATATTAGCAACTATTTTACTATGGCCTCCCTCTTTCAACATTCGTAATCCCAATTCTAATATTTTCTTCTAATATCAAATTATCTAGAATTTACTGTTACAATTGTTCTACTGCACACTAGCACTCGCTACTTTATTATTATCGAAATCTAATTAACTGGATAACATTCGAGAATTCATTAAAAAAGTTATCTCCATCATTGTAATCCTATGTACAATAAAGATACAAGTTCAAGTATCAAGCCACCAAATTTATGGATGCCACAATTTTGTAATCACTTTACTATTTCCATATGAATGACTTTATCATAATCTCATTATATAAGTCATCCTTAGTAGATCTGGATAACAATATTTTTCTTTTTCTTTATCCTTTGCACTCGCTTTAACTATCAAAATTAGACTTCAAATTCAAATTCAAAATATAGCATTGCAAATCTTAATTTCAGTTTTGATGATCTCCTTTCAAAAGTTATACTTCTGAACTCTAGCACCATCCTCTACTTGGTGTGCTTGCAATATTTACTAGACTAATATGTTTTCATTCTTAGCATTACCTTAGTCAATACACGATCATCTCTTTTCAGAAAATGAGTAACTTAATTATTCTTAATCGACACATATCTCCAATCATGATTCCATGATTAATAATTTTCAAATTTTTACTCCATAAATAAATTAAATCTAATCAACTTTTAAATTTCATCACCAATTATGCTAATATTCAGAAGATCTTCAATTCTATGACTTGTATCAATAGCTGTCGATAGAAGTATTAGGCCCTTATTATTCAATCTACATACTCTTGGAGGAATTCTTATCAAAAGTGATTTTAATATTCTATAATTATTTGCATCTTTACGCTATTTCTTATGCAAAACATTATATAAGACAGTGGAGTTTAATTATAGCTGAGCCTGTTATTTCTAATTCAGATCTATTTACCCAAATAACTCTCCATAAATCTTGAATTTCTTTCTATGTCCCTTAAAAATATTTGATCAACTATCAATTTCTTAAACTCTTAAATATTATCTTAAGTTTTTTTTTTCAAAAAAACCCAAGATATTCAACTAATTATGAAAATTTTCAATAATGTAATTCAAAATTGATCACTACCAAGTCCTCTAACATCTGATAAATTTGAATAAATTTGGATCAATTATTTAAATATCAAGTATAGTATAAACTTATTCTTACAATAATAAATCATACCTTTCTTTGCTTTATCCTCTTTTCCTACATCAATTTTCTTCTGACAAAGATTCAACATCTAGAAAAAATATCTACCTCCATCTCCCAACTTCCTCATAAAATTCAACACACTCATTCCTTTGCTTTTGATATCTTTTCACTAGTAACTCATACCCTCATCTCAACTATTATTATTTAACTCATAAATCCTCATACTAGCATCCGCTCTTTAATATGCATACTTATAGTCTTTTTCATCATAATTTACATCTTTGACTTTCAAATTAATTTGCCTCCTAAAGTACATAAAAACATAAGTGGTGGTTTTTTCTGATTTTTGTTGCTCTAATCTACTCAGCCATCATTGACTTCCAACTTTATGAGACTCATTTTCTCTCATCACAATATTTACATATGATTGTACATACTGTCCATACTGTCCTTTATATTATTTACACCCATACACAGGTTCAACTAGTCCTAAACTTTTAATTATCTTAACCAAAATAGCATTTAAAGATATCTCGACCACCTCCATTGCTTTGCAATTATTACCATAGAAATTTAATTACCAATACCAAATGACTATTATTATATACATATGAAGATGAATCCCAATTAGATTATAAACATATACAAATTGATTCTCTTATTCTAAGATTAAACATCATAAAATCATATATCAAAAATTTTCATATAATCTGCATGTTATAATTCCATCACGCTTTCGTTGTACTACTCCGATCCATTTATCTTGCTAAATATTAAATTTTATGAAAGTCATTCTTATCTTCAAATATCCAGATAGTACATGTCAATACTATGTCTTAAACATATGAGTTCATCTTGTCTTCTTTTGTCTTGAAACTATAAATCATAATCTTACAAATTCTGAAACTCTCAACATACTATAATCCTCAATAATTACCATCTAGTTGTCTATCTATCGATATAATATCGTATAAACCATCACCCATATAAAAGTACTATCCCAACTTCTACCAATTGATAGACAACATTCAGTATATCAAGAGAATAAAAATATGCATATATTTCACTTACCACAAGAACCATCAACAATATAAACATATTCACTCAGCTTATGCTCATTAGGCAAAATACCAACAACTCATAACCACTTAAATTGCTTAAATATTAATTAATACATAATATCCAATATAGTGATAAATTATAACCATAAAAGAAATTTTCTAGTACTATACTCATTAATATTACTATCAACATTCATAATACCATTGATACCATCCTCAATTATGTTGAAACATCATGAAGAGTTTATTGTAAGATATCTGATACCAATAAATGTCACACCTCACTCCTTAGATCAAGCGAGGATATAATAGCTGAGCAGAGTTTTGCTAGCATCTTATACCGCGGTTCATAAGATACTAGTAAATCCTATCCATCTGCTATAACTCAACTCAAACACAATTCTCAACCTCCTAACATAATTATTTCAACTCAATATATATATAACTCAATTCAACCTCAAGCTTTCAATCATCATATCACAAGAGATTGCATGTTAATTTTCGATAACTATCTCACCTACACTCAACATACATCGAATTCTAGGATCTAAAGAAACCTTATGATTGAACCTATGTCTTCCAACACTACTTGCACCACAATCTCTAGTAATCATAAACCCAAGTTCTCATATTACTTAAATCACAATCCCTAATGATCATAACCTAAGCTTTGATACCATTCCTGTCACGCACTAAACCCCACACTTGAGTTGGCCACTTGACATGGCCGCATATTCCTTAGAGTGTAATTCTAGAATATATGCAAGGTCTGATACATTTGAATCAGAACACTTAATATCAAAAGACAAACAATTAAAACAAACAATTCATTGTAAATTTTTATAAAAATCGAGATTATCCAAAATACGTGGTTCAGATGTGCTCAGTATCAGATACAAATTTAACTATTACTTTCTCTCATCAGAAGTTCCGAATCAACCTCAATTAGTTAGATATTCTGTGGCTCTGAAAAAAATAGAAATAATATATATAAGCTAACAGCTCAGTAAAAATTTTCTAAACACATACACCAGCTTGGAAAGATAATATTTTTTTAATAAACATACCCATTGAAAAATAATGATTCAAATATATCAGATTTACAATTGAGTATTCATATATCCAACTCAATAATGATACCAGGATGTTCATCAAATTTTTTATATGATATTTTTAATGCATACCATATTCTATCATCAGCAACTTTGATATGCTTGTCATATATAACCACTTCAACAAGTTCAATTCAATTAAGATTTCATTCTTTAATTACTATTACTTTTATTAGCATCAATATCAAACTATGATTCGCATTTATCATTTAATTATGATGTGAGTAATGTGGATCGGATCCATATTTTCAATATTTGGACTAATCACGGTCGTGCTCCTGCCCATGACTGGCCATACTAAAATACCACTTTCCTATCCATGGCAGGCCATATGATAAAAATACCACGTTCCTACCCGTGACGGGTCATACTAATAAAATATCACGTTCTTGCCCGTGGCGGGCCATACTGATAAAATATCACGTTTCTGTCCGTAGTGAGGTCATACTAATAAAATATCACGTTTCTACTCATGGCGAGATCATACTGATATCGTAACTAATCCAATTGCTCTGTTTTTAATTTCTTATAATTCATTCCTTTCTTTTTATTATCATTATTATTTTATAAATTTAATACATTCTGTACATATGCAATTGGCATAATATAGGATCATAAGCAATCAGCGTTTGTTGTACATGCATAAATATAATATCATAACTTTTAACATATAATATTATTATTGGAAGGATTGAGCTTAATTGGAAAAATTCTAATTAAAGGTCCAGAGATTTATTCCGTAGCATATTCTTGATTATTCTTTGGCATATTCTTGTTATTCCCTATCTATATTTGGGTCTACATATTTGTATTTATAGGTCTTTGTACACACTTTTGATTTAGTGTGAAGAAAAATAAAAATAAATCTCTCCTTCTCTTTTTCATCATGGTATCAGAGCTTCCGGGTTCTGATCCATTCTTTCTTCCTTCCCCTTCTTAAATAAAAAAAAAAAACTTCTTTTCCTCCGCCCACCTCTGCCCTCATTTTTCATTATTATTATTTTTTCTCTCTTCACAGCAAACTGCTGCCATCTTTCTTCTCGGGCGCCTGCAAAACCCCTTCGAAACCCCGGTGTCAACGTTCTTTCCGATCGCCACCACAGCCATCGCAGCGCTCTTTCTCACCGGCCGCCTCCGTCGAGCCTCCGCATCCGCCAAATCCATCCGTAGCCATCGCCACCACACCCTTTCTTCCCGGCCGAAACCCCTTCGCCGGCATCCGCCGAGTCCATCCGAGCACCTTCTTCCCGACCAAAGCCCTTTCAAAGCTTCCGCATCTGCCGAGTCCATCCGCAGCCCCGACCGAAGCCCCTCCAAAGCCTCCGCATCCGCCAAGTCCATCCGCAGCCATCGCCACCGCAACCCCCCTTTTTCTTCCCGGCCGAAACCCCTTCCTTCCCGACCAAAACCCCTTTCTCCACCTCCCGGCCGGCGTCGTGGCGGCCACTGCAATATCCTCCTCCAGCCTCCGACGGCGTCGCCGGCGAGGTAGCGGCAGCAATCCCGTGCTTCACGGGATACATAATTGGTAAAAGCCACAGCTTCCTTTTTTAACACTTTCTTTTATTTCACTTACCAAAAAAAAAAAAAAAAAAGAGGAAAAAAAAAAAGAAAAAAAAAGGAAAAACAAAAGAGAAAAAAAAAGGAAAAAAAAATGGAGAACTTTTATGCCTAGATACTTAAGAAGCCTGTGTTTACAGTGTGTCCGGTAATTCGTGTGTCTGGTGATTCATTGATAGTGTGTTAGTGAGATTATCATTTTGTTTGTATGGCCAATCCAATTACTATGCAAGATCTTGACGGTCTGCTGGATCGGCTTATTACAGTTGCCACTCGATCAGGGGGTTCGTCAAGAGATAGTGGATCGCTGAATGCTCTTCAAGTGGCTGTAAAACTTGATGGCCCAACGACATATTTACAATGGGAGAGGAGCACTCGTCTACTTGTACAAGGGCGAGGCTTGGAAGGATATCTCACCGGCACAAAGAAGAAACCTGCTAATAATGAGCAGGATATGGCTCAATGGAGAATGGAGAACTCTGTTGTTCTAGCATTTCTTCTAAATACCATGACACCAAATGTGGCAAGAAGTGTGCAACTGCTGGAGACTGCACAGGAAGTCTGGGAGACGGTGGCCCAAATGTTCTCACAGAAACAGAATTCTGCTCAAGCATTTGAGATCCGTTCTCAATTGCGTCAGCTTTGTCAGGGAGATTTATCTATCACTGAATATGCCACTGAGTTGAAACGTCTTTGGTCCGAAGCTGATCATTATAGAAATTTTGCTCCACAATGTTCCATCGATGTTGATGGATTTCAGAAATATTTAGAAGAAGAACGGGTCCAAGACTTTCTATATGGTCTGAATCCGGAATATGAATCTGTCAGAGTTCAGCTCCTCGCCAGAGATATTTTACCTAGTTTAGGTCATGTTTTCTCTACTGTTTTAAGCGAGGAGACACGACGACGAGTGACTTCTGACTCCAATAGTTCTATAAGATCAGCCCTTACCGTACAGCCACAGCAAGTAGGTGAGAAGGTATGTTTTCATTGTAAAAAGCCTGGGCACACTAAGGCATTTTGCTGGGATCTCCATGGCCGCCCAAATCAGCCTGGGCGTGGTAGTAGGGGCCGTGGTGGTCGTCGTAGTGGTGGAAGAACTGGAGGACAGAATCATGTTCGTGGACCTGCCCAAGCCAATCTCTCTGAATAGACCGAGGGTGCTATACACAGCTTATCTACAGAGGAGTATCAGACCTTCCGACGAATGATGGAAAAGTATGAATCATCTTCTAACACCACACCTTCTACTCTGGAGCAGTCTAGCCACCAGGACGAATATCTTGATTCCTCTCTTTTTGCACACTCAGGTACTTCATATAAGTTATCACATGCATTTACTTGCGGGACATCTAACTCCTGGGTAATAGACTCAGGAGCATCCAGTCACATGACAGGGGCACCTAATAGTTTTATTTCATATTCACCATGTTCAGGACATGACAAAGTCAGAATAGCTGATGGATCTTTTACCTCTGTTTCAGGAAAAGGATCCATTGACTGTACTCCTAACTTAAGATTATCATCAGTATTGCATGTTTCAGCCTTTCCTACAAATTTACTCTCTATCAGCTCTGTTACTAGAGATTTGAACTGCTATGTCACTTTTTGGCCTTCACATTGTCTATTTCAGGAGCAGAGAACGGGGAAGATACTTGGGGGTGGTAGAATGCACAATGGACTCTATTATCTATCAACTGATGAGAAAAGTATGAGCTCTTCTTTGATGGGGTATGCATTGTCTGCTGAAGGTGCAACTTCAGAACTTATGTTTCATCATCGTAGGCTGGGTCACATTCCTTTTTCTATTCTTAGTCGCTTATTTCCATCTTTATCAACTAAATGCAATAAAAATTTGTTAGTTTGTGATCATTGTGAATTGGCTAAACACACCAGAGCAGTATTTCCTATATCTGGAATTAGAAGTTCTCAACCTTTTGCTTTAATTCACTCTGATGTATGGGGACCATGTAGTACCAATACTCTCAAGGGCCATAGGTGGTTTGTTACCTTCATTGATTGTTTTAGTCGAGTAACTTGGGTCTATTTATTGAAGGAAAAAATGGGAGTTTTAAACTGTTTTAAAGAGTTTCATAAACTTGTAGGTACTCAGTTTGGTGTTAAAATTAAAATTCTACGTTCTGACAATGGCACAGAATACATTAATCAGGAGTTCCGTGCGTATCTTCAAACTCACGGAATTCTTCATCAAACCACTTGTGTTGATACTCCTGCTCAAAATGGAGTTGCCGAAAGAAAAAATCGGCACTTATTGGAAGTAGCCCGATCCTTTTTACCATGCAAGTTCCTAAATTTTTATGGGGTGAGGCTGTCTTGACCGCAGCTTACTTGATCAATCGTATGCCTCTAAGAACACTCGGGTTTAGGTCCCCCATACAATGTTTGAAAGGGTCTACTGATTATGTAGTCACTCCTAGGGTCTTTGGATGTGTTTGTTTTGCTCGTGATCATAGACCTTCAGTAGGAAAACTAGATCCACGAGCATTAAAGTGTGTCTTTGTTGGTTACCCTGCTACTCAAAAGGGATACAAGTGCTATTATCCCCCTGAGCGACGAATGCTTATTACTATGGATGTTACTTTTCGAGAAACTGAAGCTTATTATGGAAGTCGTCTATCTGATAATAAGACACCAGAATTACTTCTTCCGAGTGACTTTCTATACACACCAAATTCTGGTGCCCAGGGGGAGTATCATAGTAATGATGTTCAGAGGGAGCCTAGTATTGAGAATGATGTTCAGAGGGAGCCTAGTGTTGAGAAAGAAGAAGAGTCCAGTGTGCATTCACCACCAATTGCCCATGTATCTCCACCGCTTGAAGCTTCTTCTCCAGAGTCTCCTAATGGTAACAATATTTCTACTACTTCTTCCATTTCTAATCTTAATATTCCTATTGCAAAACGGAAGGGTACTCGCTCAATTGTTCCTCCTGCTCGTTACCGTTATGATATCACTAATTATGTTTCATATAAGAATGTGTCTCCATCTTATCAAAGCTTTATAGCTGCATTAGACTCAGTCTGTATTCCTAGTACCTGGCAAAAGGCTATGGCAGAACCTAAGTGGAAGGAAGCAATGTTAGAAGAGATGACTGCTTTATCCAAAAATCAGACGTGGGATCTGATCACTCTGCCAGCTGGGAAGCATCCTGTAGGGTGTAAATGGGTGTACACTATAAAGCAGACTCCAGAAGGAAAGGTGGAAAGATACAAAGCTCGGTTAGTAGCAAAGGGATACACTCAAATATATGGAGTAGACTATGATGAAACCTTTGCTCCAGTGGCCAAGATGAACTCTGTTCAAACACTTATATCATGTGCTGCTAATTTTGGCTGGGAATTATATCAGTTAGATGTGAAGAATGCATTTCTTCATGGAGATCTTCAGGAGGAAGTATACATGCAGATACCACCAGGATTTGAGACTAAAGCAACAATTGGAAAAGTCTGTAAGCTAAAGCGTTCACTTTATGGTCTTAAACAGTCTCCTCGAACCTGGTTTGATCGATTCAGTCGGACTGTAAAAGGAATGGGATATAAACAGAGTAATGCAGATGATACTCTATTCTATAGACATCTCAAGGGAAAGAAAACTATACTCTTGGTTTATGTTGATGATATTGTAATAACAGGAGATGATCATCATGAGATTAAACAACTCAAAGGAAAACTAAAGCAAGCATTTGAGGTAAAAGATCTGGGTCCACTAAGATATTTTTTGGGCATAGAAGTTGGACGATCATCCAAAGGTATTTTTCTGTCACAACGAAAGTATGTACTAGATTTGCTTTCTGAGACTGGGATGTTGGGGTGTAAACCTGCTACTACTCCAATAAATCAGAATCATCGAACAGTGACAGATGGTGGAACTCCTGTTGATCGAGAAAGGTACCAACGGTTAGTTGGAAGGTTGATATATCTTTCACATACAAGACCCGACATAGCCTATGCTGTCAGTGTCATCAGTCAATACATGCATGATCCACGAGAATCACACATGGAGAGAGCTTTCAGAGTATTACGCTATCTGAAAGGATGTCCTGGTCGTGGTTTGTTGTTCTCCCAACACAACACATTCCAGGTTGAGGGATTTACTGATGCAGATTGGGCTGGATCATTGGATGATAGGCGATCTACTTCTGGATATTGTACATATGTAGGAGGTAATTTAGTTACCTGGAGAAGCAAGAAACAGTCAGTGGTGGCTAGATCATCAGCAGAAGCTGAATATAGAGCAATGGCTCTAGGCATATGTGAACTTCTTTGGCTTCAGAAGCTGCTTCAGGAATTACAACTTCTAAACAAATTTCCTCTTCGGTTATATTGTGACAACAAAGCAGCGATTGAGATTGTAAGCAATCCGATACAGCATGATCGTACCAAACATATCGAGATTGACCGTCATTTTATCAAAGAAAAGATTAATCAGGGTCAGATCTGCATTACCTATATTCGGTCTTCTGATCAGGTGGCAGACATTCTAACCAAAGGGCTTAGCTCATTGTCTTTTTCTGGATTGACTGACAAGATGGGGCTTCGAGATATCTTCGCCTCATCTTGAGGGGGAGTATTGGAAGGATTGAGCTTAATTGGAAAAATTCTAATTAAAGGTCCAGAGATTTATTCCGTAGCATATTCTTGATTATTCTTTGGCATATTCTTGTTATTCCCTATCTATATTTGGATCTACATATTTGTATTTATAGATCTTTGTACACATTTTTGATTTAGTGTGAAGAAAAATAAAAATAAATCTCTCCTTCTCTTTTTCATCAATTATTGATTTATAATTGATGCAGATAACTGCGATAAAAAATCCTTACTTTTTGCAGTAGCCAAAATCCAACCGATCCAAGAACTTTCAGAAGCCATCTTGCAGCCTCATCCTCGATGATACTTTCAGTTCTAAGCAAAAAGCATTGCCAGTTGTCTTTACTTCTTTAACAGATATGGGCCGAAATCCCAATAATATAAACTTGATGTAGTTGATCTTTTCTTTTTCCACTCACTCACACACACAGACACACTCACACACCGTGGGAGAAGGGGTGAGGACGTGGGGGGAGAGAGAGAGAGGGTAGAGAAAGAGATTTTCCCCTCTTTTCTTTCTTTTCTTTTTTTTTTTTCTTCTTTTTGTTCTTCTTCTTCTTCTTTTCCTCTTCCTCTGTTTTCTCTTCTCTGTTTCCTGCTCACACAACACACCCACACACTCACACAGGCGCACGGAAAGGGGAGAAGAAAGAAGAAACAAAGATTCTTCTCCTCTGTTCCACACACGCCACACACACACAGTGGGAGGGAGGGGCTCAGTTCTCCTTTTTCTCCTCTCTCAATTTTTTTTTTTTTCCCTTTGCTTCTCACCCGCTCAGCACACACACACTCACACACACACAGGGAGAAAGAGAGATGGGGAGGGAAGAGTGCGTGAGAGAAAAGAGAGCGGGACAGGGAGAGGGAGAGCGGGAGACGAGAGAGGGCGCGCGGGAGGGAGAGAAGAGAGAGAGGGATCTGGATGTCCCCCCCCCCCTCTCTCTCTTCTTTTTTTTTTTTTGTCCTTCTTTCGGTGGGGAGCACTGGGAGAAAGAAGCGGTGGGGCTTCTTTCGCACGGAACAGGGGAAATAAATCTCCTGTCCGGTCCTCGCTGCAACCGCCACACCAAGCGGGCCAGCCCAAAGAAAAGGCTGGGCCGGGTCTTCACAATTACTAAGAGCCATCCAAACTTAGTATTCCAAGGCCATCATGCCCATAGCTTGTCAAGCAATCTACATGTGATCCTGAGTGAAAATTGTGGATTCTGTGCATTCCATTGACAAGATGATGTGTTTCTCTTTGAAGGTCCTGAAATTGGAACCATGGCACTAGAATGATATTTTCTTTTTTATTGTGGAAGATTACACAGAATTTAAGAAAAAGAAAAGTTCAGGAAACTGGATTTAAATTTAGTTTTTAGAACCTTGTAAAAGAGTATCCTTTCAAAATCACAGCTAGCTTAGGAGAGAGTAAAGTGACATATGGATACCTCCACAGGAGTGTTTTAATCATGATATCAGCTGGCATATGCCCGAGAATGATAAAACATATGGATAAAACTATGTCATCACTGCACTTCCTCTATACTATATGTCCCTTTTCAAGCTTCCAGTTTAGATTATCAAGAAGATTGAACGGCTCAGAAGGTCATTTCTATGGACGGGCTCAACATCCTGTAGCGGTTTCTCTTACAAGGTTAACTGTTCAAGCACTTGTCTTCGTAAGAGAGAAAGGGGTCTTGGTATCAAGGACATTCGCCAGATAAATACAGCCCTCTTTGCAAAATGGGGATGGAGATACATTTCTAATAATCCGGAATCTTGGAAGAAGCAAATTGAGTTTGCGTATCATCGGAAGGTGAAATTCTCAAGATGTTGGAAGCCACCTCATAGATGCTCAAATTTTTAGAAAGATATTATCAGCTCCCTCTAGGCATTTTGAAATAGAGTTCATTACAAAGTCGGAAATAGAAGAAAAACTTTATTTTGGAAGGATAGTTGGCTTTGTGAAGCATCTCTAAAACTCTTATTCCCATTACTTTATGCTTGTTGCTTAAAGAAAAATGGAATGGTGGCTGATTACTTTAATCCCCACACATCAACATAGATAATACAATCCCCAAGACAACCTTCAAGGAAACTATGTGATCAGCTGAATCTGTTGGGGTCACTACTTGCATCAATAACTCTTACATATGAAGATGATAAGATTGAATGGAGATCAAGCACCAAAAATGAATTTTCATCAGCTTCTTTGCATAACTTTATTAATTCTAGAGGGGTGAAATGCAAATTTTGCTCTACTTTATGGAGTATTAAGGCTCCCCTAAATGTGAAGTGCTTTCTATAGTTATGTTGGAAGAAGAGAATCAACACTAGGCACGTTGTTGGCAAAAATTTGAAAAAAAAAATCTAGGGGGTTGTGTGCTATGCCAAAATCTAATTGAAACGGTTGATCATTTATTCGGTGATTGTCCCTTCTTTGCTATCTTGTGGAGGGTGACCTGTAATCAAATAAGAGTTTCTCAATGTCACTACAATTTTGAAGGTCTTTGCTGGTACTGGATTAGAAGATATTTCTCCTCTACCACTCGACCTATAATCCTATCTCTCATTGGGGCAATCAGTTGAAGCTGTTAGAAAGAAAGGAATGCAAGAATTTTTCTTAACAAATGCTCCTCGCTCAGTTCTATAACTTATGATGCATCAACATGTTTAAGCTTTGGTCTAATTTGCATGAAGGAAACTCAAAGTCTAGAGCATGAAAAAATTTGGTCAAAAGTCGAGTCAGTACCAGCACTTGTTTAGGACTCATGTTCCTGAATATTAATCTCATGTTACAGGTTTCCAAGCTATAGAAAAAACTTTGCAGTTTCTGATTTTTTTTTTTTCTGTTTGAAGCTTTAATGTTACAGGTTCCCAAGCTATAGAAAAAACTTTGCAGTTTCTGATTTTTTTTTTTCCTGTTTGAAGCTTTATTTTTTTATCTATGCAAGCCACTAGAATGTGACTGATGGTGGGTCTTTCTTTCTTTTTTTTTTCAAATTTATTTTACCCCCTTCACTTCCTATTCCTACTTCACTCTACTTATTATTCTTCCCACTTTTCACTTTGTAAATATCTAATTACTGAATAAATGCTGGATGGCTATGTGCCTCGCTTAGACCTCAAAAAAAAAAATAAAAAATAAAACTTTATAAATTGCCAGGAACGTCCTTTCAAGTTACATCAGATCCACATGTTATCCAACTGTTAACCCTGCCAGTACTGGGTCAAAATGTCTCACTTTCAGGAACTCAGACCCATCTCGTAAGTGTCAAACATTAGGACTGATCCCAACTGTTGCGAAAGATCGCAAAATCAAGACTACAGAGCCTAGCCAGTAATTAGGAAGAAATTGTTTAATCAAAAAAAAAAAAAGGAAGAAATTGGTCGCCATGATTACTGTAGAAATAGAAGGGGAACATGAGTAGAAAAAAAAGGAAACAACATTAGAAAACTCTGAATGCACAAACTTGTTAATCAGTTGAAATGTAGTCTTTTAATTAACTCATACAAAACCCATATGTAATTTGCTGGAATGAACTCACAAAATCAGTATTGGGAAAGGAAAATTAACAGAATCACTGGTAAACCCAAAACTAAGAGCAGCAACAAAACCACTGTCTCTCCCTTGCATCACCATCATATTGGCTATGGCTATCACCATCATATTGGCTTGCTGGTGTTCATTTCCTTCGCTGCTGTTAGTTTATTTCTTTTGGAAGACCTTTTCCCCCTACATACCAAAAAAAAATAGATATCCAATTCACCAAAGAAAAGAACAACCCCAAGAACCAGTGGCATCCATGGCCCATAAAAACTTTGTCAAACATGCTATAAAAACTCAAGGCACACTACACGGAAATAGATGAGATATCATCATCATAACTATCAAATTATAAAAAAGTGTGCTTCCGCCTTCGTTTCTCTTCCACACTCGTTGTCAGTGTTTTTTTTTTTTTTAATTAAATAATTTTATGAGAGAATGGTAGGGAGACCCTGGGTTTAGGTTTTTGAGATACATGATCCAATTAAGAATCAAACCTGAAATCTTTGATCGCCAAGTAGAGGGGTGTGAGCTACCGAGCAAGTCGCCACTCATTATTTTTCTTACACATCCACCATAGGCTGATACGCTACAAACTTCATTACCATGTCGCAATCACATACGTATACATGAGCATGTAATGCTTAAGAACTTTTCTTTCTTTCTTTCTTTATTTTTTGACGCATAACAATGTTCTATAGGGAATCACTTTTTTTTGACGATAAAGGAGGCAAATGCCATCAGAATTTATTGATAAGAAATATTTACATAACAAAGTAAGAAGGAAAGGAGGTATATATAGGGATTAGAACATTTGGGGAGGAGTTATAAAGAGTTCTATAGGGAATCATGAGTACGAATTGTTGTCTTCAGTGCAAGAAATAGGATGCCCTGAAGAGACTGGACACATGGTTTTGCTGCACTTCTATACGGAGAGATCCAGCTCTGGTTGGAGTGCAAATCCATTACGTGCCCGTCTTGAGTGCTGAATGAACCCTCTGTTTCCCTTTTGGCAGAATTTGTGAAACAAATAAGTTAAAGGCAATGAAGGCAAAATGATGCTTAAGCTTGGAAGCCATCCCATCTTGTGAGTGAGAGCCACCAATGCAGGCACAGCACACAGTAGGAACACCACCACACCACCCATAATTTTAGTAGACGAACATTTCCCCAGAAACAGAGCCACAGCCAACGTAAGAAAAACGATTAGTGCACACAAGGCAAGCAGAAGAACAGAATTATACTTACGTGCGGTGAAACTGGCCCAACTATTGCTCCAAATATCAGTGCACTGCAATGCCAAGTGAGTTGCTAGTGCAAGGACCATGGATAGGATCACCACAACCAGAACGTACCATCGAGGGCATGATCCATGGATACCTAAACCATGGCATGATGTGGACCCTGCAGTGCTCGTAATTTCGCCAAGGTATGACATGAACTTGAGCTCCTGTTGTGATGCAATATGATGAAAGTGGTGGTCTTGCGTTGCCACTGCTACAAAGCGTGACCTCTCCCTCTCCATGTATGATGAGGACGAGTAGCTGGACTCCATGCTACCGTTGAGCAATGAGACCTACGTTACCCCAGATTACAGATATATAATGGGAAAATTTGGTAACTTTGTGGGGTCGTCTTGGAGAAGCAGGTCCGTTTATCGTGACCAAATGAAGCACCGACATATGCTTGCTTGACAGCGAGGATACGTTGTTGTTCTCATAAAACACAGCGAGGATGCCTTAGAAGTCTTCTTCTACTAATGCATGACAGAAGTCAAATTCATGCTTCATCAACTAATTGAACAAAATGATCTTGGGCATAGTAATAATATTATTCAAAACATTGAAGAATCCTTCACCCTATCTCCATCTAGGTAATTTACTATGGTGGGTCCTCCCTATCCCTCAATAAAAAAAAATTCGTTTTTGTTTTCTTGGCCATATGATTCTCCTAAATCCTAACCATTCTTTGGACATGAACTAATCAAGAACTACCCAATTTTTCGTCGCTTGCAAACAAATTTATTCACAAAATGTTCACAGCTAATTAACAAACTCCTTTTTATTCCAAAAAAAAAAACAAAATCCTCATGAATGATACAGAGAAAATGCTGTATATGTGAGTGCGTGTAATATTGAAGATATTGCTAAATGTTGCAGCCAACTTCCTTTCGTCTATCGCCGATGAAGAGCACACGCAAAATCAAGTCCTCACAGACCGGAGTTGTATCCGGCAAAGATCTTTTGATGCTTAAGTCAGAGAGAAGTTGGTGAACAGCTAATCAAAGATTTAGTGTGGTAGAATCTCAGCCAAAAAATTGCCTCTACTTGTGCTACTCGTTTACCTCCCCTTCTATAGATGATTCTGATATAACCGTCGAGCACATAGTCCTACTTTTTAAGATGCTAGATTAGTGGGCCATAATCGTGGAGTTAGTGGACTGTTTATTTTCATTAATCATCATAACACGTAGTCGATAACCGTTCATAACGGTTAGGGTATGTTGAGCAGATTGGCCAACTATATGTCGGTAATACTGATACGTCGGTAAAGATAAGTCGGTAGACGATCCGAATGACCATCGACTGGTAACTCTGATATGCCGATGGTCTTCAGTCGGAGGTTGATCAAGTCGTTTGTTGTTGGTCGATAATAGCTGACTGTCGGTCGGTCAATCAATTACGAGTTGGAGTAATATGTTCATTTGGCCGATGTAAAGTCAGAGTCGGGGGTTGGTTAATTTGCCCTAACAGTTGCCCCCTACTCCCAAGTTCAAGGTGGCTCGACGTGTATTTCATCACGTGGCCTGTCACATTGGATGAAGGGAGTTGTCACATGTCACCTCGAGCTTCAACTTGGCTGCCAATCACCTTTGAGTATGAGAGTTCTTCGGCTGTTTTGTCATTTCGATGGCTGCAAAACCATCATTAGGCTATCATGTCGATAGGATAATTCTATATCAGACATCTGTATCAGACGTCGTTTTAAGAAAATAATTCAGCACCGGACGATATGATCCTGACTAGTAGATTTTGGCCACATGTCCGAATGTCATTGGATCGAAGCTGTTCACGTGGATGACAGTGAGATGGCACAATCAGGAATAGATGCATCAAACCTTCTGATCAATGGTCGGTCCAGATATTACCATGTATCATCATCTGATAAGACTTCGATTTGATCACTTCCATCCTGGCCGTTGAGGGATCTTATATATATAGGGTCGCTTTTGATCAAACTTTTACTTTGCATTTTGTCTTCTGCTACAGAAACTCTGTCAGAAAGTCGCCGCAGTGCCAGAAGACTCCAGTCCTTTCTTCGTCTTCTTTTTTGATTTTCAGGTTAAGTCTTTTTGTCCTTTCTTGGGTCTATCTTCTTTTTGATTTTCTTCAGTTTTCTCCTTCAATGGCTAGGGCCTCTTTTTCTCGAGATAGTTGGTCGGAGAATCCGACCGACGACTCCCCATCAGGTTCGGAAGTGAAGGCTTCTTCACTTTCTGAACCAAATATTGAGTGGCTTTAGGAACAATATTGTATTTCAGAGTAATATCAACTCTTTGCGCCTGGTGTCGATGGTCGGGTGAACTCCCCTCCTTCGAGTCAAATTTTCTTCTATGTTGAAGACCTCCGAGCAAGTCTTCGATTTTCGATTTCGGAGTTCATCTAGAATCTTCTAGACTACTATTTCTCTATCCTGCTCAACTGACATCGAATTCAGTCAGACTAATAATTAGTTTTATTTTATTATGTCAGTTAATATCGATCGAGCCTCATCTTTTTCT
Organism: Elaeis guineensis; assembly: GCF_000442705.2. Taxonomy (NCBI): domain Eukaryota; kingdom Viridiplantae; phylum Streptophyta; class Magnoliopsida; order Arecales; family Arecaceae; genus Elaeis; species Elaeis guineensis. Next base: position 5,941,664 of record NC_025996.2, on the reverse strand, counting down.
TTTTCGTTTCTTTTTTGTTCTCCATCCCCATCCAAAGGCCAAGGGTTGGTAGTTTTTCAACTCAAGAAAGGGCCTCTCCTTCATTACCGGTCTTCTATCATCTATTCATGGATGGAACAATCAGTTCTTCTTCGTCGCTTCTTCTCTTCCTTCGGACTTTCTTTTGCACTGGGGTGATCCAAGAATCAGCCCCAAAGAGAACAGTCAGGTGGAGGTCGACGATCGGAAAGACTTCCATCGATTGAAGGATATGGTGGTCCCATCACAGAGAGAGCTGATGATCAAACAAGCTCTCTACAATGTCGATCATAGTTCGATCATCAATTTAGGTATAGCATAGTCGATTATTTTTATTATTTTTATTTATTTTTTGAATTGTACTGACTTCTTTGTTCCGATCGCAGCTATACAATCGAGGGTGCGAATATCGACCGTCGATATTCGCCAACATGCTGTCAAAAAGAGGGCAGTGGCATTCGAAGCTGGACCCTCCAGACCGTCGAAGAAAGGGTCGGGCAACTACATCTGCACAGTGAGGAAACCTGACATACCATCAGCATCGATTTTTGAGTCGGTTCTGGTGCTGTCAGCTCCGACAGTGCTCCCCAACGTGCCATCTACTGAAGAGGGGGTGGCAAGAGAAGATGAGGCTACTGCAGCAACATTGGTAGCTCCACCAACTGAGGTTCGTGCCGAGATGGAGGTCGCGGTCGAACCCGAACAATCAGCAGCTGCATCAGTTGCTCCCTCAGAGGGGCTCTCTCAGGTGTAGTCAAGCTCCAGCTTCCCCACATTTTCAAATGTGGGACCGTCGACAGAAGATCGGGGGAACGCACCAGTGATTTCGGCAAATGATGCAACGTCGGTGGGTCACACGGTTCACTGTGACATCAGAGTGTCCGAAAATGAGTCGGCCTTGGTCAATTCAACATTGACCAGGTGGCTCATCCAAGCTGCTCTTCTCTCGATTGATCAGGAGAATAGAAAGAACAGAACTGTCGTCGAGATATTCTCTTCTTTTTACCCGATAATACTCGAGATAAGTTTTTCTTCATTTTTTTTATTTGATCCGACTTATCTTCTGCTTGTAGTTGGTACATAACATGTTCGATCTGGAGATCGACTACAGAAAGGTTGCTGGCTTCCGTCAGACATGGATGAATAAAGTGGCGGCCGCCAATACTGAGAAGGCGGCTACCCTTGAGCAACTTCAAGTACCGGCCAAATGGAAGGCGAAGCTTCAGGAGGAAGTCTCCCGTCTATCCACCGACTTCAATCCTCTGGAGCCGAACTTGAGTCGGCTCGTCAAAATATCTCGGCTCTTGAATTGTGGATCAAGAGCAAAAAATATTCTATCCACCGACTTCGATGAGAAAGAGACGGGTGCATCCTTGAACTTGAAGCCGAACGTGGACGACATCGGGCCAGCTTGAAAAGGTTGGCACGGGCCGATGAGGAATCAGCTTCTGCAAGAGCTGATGCAGAGTTGGCTAGGGCGGAAGCAGAGTCGGCAAGGGAGGCCCTGAACTGAGCAATCGAGGATTTCAAAAATTCAGAAGAGTTCAAAGAAGAGATCTTCGAAGGCGGGTTTGCTTCCTACTGCATCGGGTACGAGGATGATCGAGATACGATCGAAAAATTATATCCAAACTTTGACTTGAACAGCATCATCCCTCCAGTGTCGAAAGATGGAGCTGCTAAAGAAGATGTCGCACCGACTCAAGATGAAGCACCGACAACACCAGAGTTGTCCAAGTCTCAGGTGCTACACCGGAGCAAAGAGATGGAGATCGCGACTGATGATTGGTGCAATTTTTTTTTTTTTGTAATCAAATACTTGTAATCGGACTTCGATTTAATTTTGTAATCTTTTCTTTCCAATGAATGAAAAGAATTTTTCTAAGTATAAACTCTCTTCTATGTGTTTGTAATATTGTAGAGTAATCATTTAACTACCGAATATCAATTGGCAAATTGAACGTTCGATAGTACTTATAGATTTATCCATTAGTCGAATATCCATTTGACATACTTTGAAGTATTAGGATAAATGATAATAAGTCGAATACCTTGCGTCCGACCTTAATCAGGTTAGTACGTCAAGTTATTTGATAACTAGTGACAAACTGAAAATCCTTCGACCAACTGTAGTTAAGCCGGTATAATCTCAATTCGCTCTTGATCATATTGGCATAGCATTTCGCTTAGTTAAGACTAAATCGGTATAATAGTCATTCGACTATGATCGACTTTTGCAGTGAAAAGTCAAAATATGTTCAGTACCGAGACAAAATCGGTATTATGGCTTTTACAGTGAAAGCCAAAGTATAATTGATATACCGATTTTTATAGTGAAAAATCAAAATATAATCGATAATCGATGAATTGATCATCCATCTATCGATCCATTACCACTTTATAGTTGATCGAAACTTATGATTTTGAAATTTCATGTTTCATTCTAATAATATATACATGGATAATTTTATTGATAATATATTTTCAAGTTGTCAGCATTTTATGTTCGGAGAATAGCTGACCCTTCAAGAGTTTCTAGCCGATATGTGTCTAGTCGAAGTGCGTCTGTTATTCTGTAGGATCCTTCTCAGTTCGGAGATAACTTTTTTTGGTTAAGAGGTCTTGAGACTTCCGCTTTTCTTAAGACCAAATCTCCTTGACGGAAGATCTTCGGCTTAACTTTTACATTATAATATTGGGCTACCTTTTGCCGATAGGTTGCCATCTGAAGTTGAGCTTACTGTTGGACTTCTGAAAGTAGATCTAGATCAGCTCTCTGACATTCGAAATTGCTCGGCTCACTGTATTGCTCAACCCTTGTTGAAGGTAATCCGATCTCAAGTGAAATCTTTTCTTCTGTTTCATAAGCTAAATTGAATGGCAATTCTCTCGTTGGTATATGAGGAGTCGCTCGGTATGCCCATAAGATTGGATATAGATCTTCTATCCAGAGGCCTTTAGCTTCATTCAGTCTAATTTTGAGTCCATGCAGAATTATTTGGTTGGTCACTTTTGTTGGGAATAGTGTCCCAAAGCCAATCATCAGTCTGTTGACGGTTGCTCTTCTTTTGTATTAGTACATGAATTATAAATAAATAAAAATTATTTTGGTATTTTTTCATCACAAATATTTCATCTTCTAATGAACTCCTGTGTTGTGGTGAAGTCCTTAGGACTATTTAAACTCGACAAAAGAGGATTTGTCGCTTAGTCCTTAAACCTATTCGCGATCAAATGATACGTTGTTACCAATGACGACAACGTTTATCGAGCATAGGTCGTTGTGTGCCATATGGGTTGGTTGTCCTCATAACCAAGGAGTGTGGAGACACTGGTATGACATACAGGTGAGATATAATGGTACATCTGCACTGAATGTGACCGACTCGGAGCTATTTCTGCTGTCAAATTTTGCTCCGATGGGATATGGGTATAAATGTCCCTCCGACCTGAGACCGTCACGGTGACTTACAAGCAACTCACTACACTTAGGCACTGGACTACCTGAATTTCTAATTCAGTGATGGAAGGCTGCTGGGTGTAGTCAAGTATTTGACTTGTCGGTGCGTGTGTCAAGATAGAATTGACCACTTCAGTTTAGGAGCTGTGTACAGTCGTGTTTCAATTTAGCAAAACTTTGACCAGGGTAGTCCTAGTGAGGAGTCACAGGACTAATTGAGTTGAGCATGATTCGGATGATCTCTCAGGGTTGATAGTTTAACCCTGAGTCGTCCTAAACACAGGGGTCAAAAGGGATGAATTATACGGTAACCATATTCACGTATGTTCTGAATGTTGTAATTGCGACTATTCGACTTATACGGTCATCGGGTACCATTGCTAGATGGTCACTTCGATTAGTACAGGAATTGGTTCCTGTGCTACCGGCTTAGGTTCGAACCTGCGGGGTCACACACATTAAAGGTTCCTTTCTGATCTGATGGCTGATTATGAGTCTTATGTGTCTGGGACTCTATGATTGAGAATTAGGATTCTCTGATCATGAGTTCCATACATTTTGGGTATCGAGGTCAAAATTTTGAATTTTAAATTTTGAATTTGAAATTTGAACTCTTTGATCAGGATTTCATATCGATGGTCTCTGATGCCTAATTGCACATCAGATTTGGACTCAATATTTATGAGAGGTTTAATTAGTGATTTGATCACTAATTAATTCAATTTGATTGAGTAATTATTTTTAGATCAAGTCCAATTGAATTGGATTCAGTTTGGATTGACCCGATTAGGATAAGTGTTGATCTAATCGCTAAGGTGGTTTAGTCCCTGATTTGATCAGGGGTTAGGCTTAGTTAATTTCTGATTTGATTAAGATTTTATTGAGCCTAATTAAGCCTAATTGTGTTGGGTTTAATCTGATCTAATTGTGCTTAACCTATTTTAATTAGGTTGGCTCAATTTGAATCAAACCACCTTGTTTTAAATTTCCTGCGCCACCCAACTTCCTTGCGCCCATTTGAATTCACGAGAAGAAATTTTCTCATGAATTTTCTCCCATGCAAAGCTCTCTCATGCCCATATTTTTTGTGCCAATTATTTGGATTAACTTGGTTTGTTACCCATCCAAATTCAAAGGGATTTTGAATTTGAATGGATAACCAAATAACCATGCGCCAGCTTATCCTCTTTTGTGCGCCCCATATTCCACACGAGAAATGATTTCTCGTGAAAGTCTCCATGCACAAAAAAAAAAAGGCCACGCCATCTCTTCTTTCTCGCACAAATGGATGAGGATAAGATTGGTTGACACTTGAATTCAAATTTGATTTGAATTTAAGTGAGCAACCACCTCTTCTTATCCACTCACACGCTTTCAACATCTCTTGTGATATTTTATAAAATGAGAAAGGGAGGGGGCGTGGGAAATGAAAGAGAAAGAAAAGATAAGGGGCGTGGGGAGGTTTTGAAAAAATTTTGAAGTGTTCAAAATTTACCGAGAGGAGAGAAAAAGGAGAGAGAAGTGGGCGTAGGGTTTTTGGTGTGTACCCTAGGATTTCTACCTAGGGTTCGGGAAGTGAGATTGGTGTGCCACGAGTGTCATGAGTCCACCAAATTTTAGGGAGAGATCCATCAGCCTCTCAACCAACTGTACAGATGATCCAGAGTATCCGAAGAGTCGGCACACATCGATCGAAGGAGTTCGATCAACATCAGCCATCAAAAGGGTGAAATCACGAACTAGCATTCGTGAGGAGCCGATCAGACGGGAGCTTCGTGTGAATGATCCACAGAGGCCAGACACTTGTGTGGCTGTGACGTGATGATCAGAGCCTTTCGACGGTGATCAGATTACGGTGATCGACTACCCGCAAAAGGTGATATGTTCTGAACACAGTACAGTAAAAAGTTTACTGTTTCAAATTTGAATTTCAAATTTAAATACATGCTGTTGTATCATATTTAGATCTTAGTGTAAGGTTAATTAATATTAATTAATGAGATTAATTAATAATTTTACTGTAAAATAGTAATTTTGAAAAAGTTTTAAAATTACCATTTTGCCCCTGCACTAAATTTTCGCTTCAAATGGTATCAGAGCATGGTTCTAGAATATGATATACATATGCATGCGTAGATTAAGGTGTAATCTATAAGTTTAAATTTAAAATTCAAAATTTTAAATTTGAAATTCAAAATTCAAAATTTAAAATTCAAAGATTGAAAATTCGAAATTTGAAATTTGGTTGAAATCTCAAATTTGAAATTTGAAATTTAAAATTTGAAATTCGAAATTTAAAATTTGAAATTCAAAATTCAAAATTTAAAATTCAAATTTTGGAAATTCAAAATTTGAAATTTGGTTGAAATCTCAAATTTAAAATTTAAAATTTGAAATTTAAAATTTAAAATTTAAAATTTAAATTTTAAAATTGGTATATTTAGATATACTCGATCCAAGTAGCAAGTAATCTAATTGGGTTGGTTGCCATGGCCGTCCGGTCATAGGAGAAAAGTAGGATTTAAAGGCCCTCTCTTCCCATTCGATGGGGTCTCCTATAGCGGTAGGAGTGCCGATGTAATTATATCCCATGCTGATGAAGCAGCGAAAGGACTTAATTATAAAATTTATCATGAATGTGTTAGATTAGATCTAAAAAAAATTCATGATTTATTTTGAATTATTTTTTGTTATGAAATGAGCAATAGGATTGCTGTTTATGAAATATGCTGACCTGTTTGTGAAATGAGTCAACACATTTGGTGAACAGAAAATAAAATCTTTCAAAATTTAAAAATTATTTTCGAAATACCAAACCCTGACCCATCAGCCCAAGTACTTAATTAAAAGAATTAAATATTGTCTAGTAGGTCTAGAATTGTGAATTAAGATCTAAGATAATTGCATAAACTTGTGGGCCAATGGATTAGATGAATTAAGTCCATAATTGGGTTAGACCTAAGGTTAGCTTAAAAAATAGACTAAATGGAGTAATTGGTCAAATCAAATCAAAAGTTGAATTAGATTAGGTCAAGGATACTCTAGACTCAACTTTAATAGTTGTAGTTGAATGGGTCTATGTCTTTAACTAGATCAAGATGGACTTAATTCATGGCTACGCAGTGGAGCCCTATTTACTAAGTTGATCAAAATTAAAACTAATGAACCGGTTGGTGTCTAAGATAAGTTCGGCAGTTTTGACCAGTGGTTCTTAAGTGGGAGCTACTCGCATTGATTCGATCATTGACGAGTTAATGACAAATCCCCACCACTGATCTCACTTACCTAGCCAATCTGGTAAGTTAGATTTTGATTAGATCACTTGGTGATTAGAGCTCACCCATGTCATTAGGTAAATCAGTGTGACTGATTTAGGTGCTCCTAATGCCAGCTTTAATTAAATCTTTTTTAATCTGACTTGGTGAAGTTAGTGGGAGGATTGAAATTGGCTGGATGATTTTTTCTCTACTATCCTTTAATAAAATCCTCAAAAATTATTAGGTCCCTAAAATGATTAAGTTATAATGATAACTAAGTCAATGCCTCCCATTAAGTGAGTGATAATGAGTCCATTAGTTCAATGATCATTGGAGGCCCAAAGGCCTGGTGCTCATTGGCTAATGGAATTATCATTCATAATATGATAATTTGGTTGAGTCTTTCTGATGGTGGTTAGGTTGGCCGGCCAAAGTCAGGCCTGATCATTTATTGGTCTGATTCACCAAATTAAGTCATGTTAATGGTTGGACCTAACCAGATCTTTTCAGTAGAGGCCAAAGCCTACTGATTAGGTTCTGGGGCAAAATCAATTACTAGAAGTTGTTTAAAGAAACAACTGGTTAAGAACCTACCCATAGATGCACATGGGTTGACCAACCAAAGTTGGGCTCGTGTGTAGTCTGTGTGGATTCTAGTACCCATTAAGGAATTAAAGTAATTCCTCGAATTAGAGGCCGAGGCTACCAGTTCGTAAAAATATTGGAAAAAACTTTAGACTAAAGTCCAAGTCTTTAGTATTAATTTATGTACTAATAGAGGTCTGGTTTTTCTTTATACAGCTATGGCCACTACCCTATCGCTCCGGTCATTATTAGATAATGATAAGCTCATGGGACCTAATTTCGATAGCTGGTATCGAAAATTAAAAATCGTCCTTGAGCATGAGCGGATCCTTTATGTAGTAATGGATCCAGCACCTAAGGAGCCAGCTCCGAACGCTAGTAAGGTGATCCGAGACACTTACCAGAAGTGGCTCAATGACTGCACCACCGTCCGATGTATTATGCTGGCAGCAATGAATGACGAGTTCAGCCACAGGTTTGAGAATGCCCAGCCACAGGAGATGCTTCAAATGTTGAACGACTCTTTTGGCACGCCTGACGACGTTGAAAGGCACAAAACTAGTTGTGCCATTTTCAATGCTTGAATGAGGGATGGGGCCTCAGTCACTGATCATGTACTGTACATGATCGAGATGATTGAGCACCTAAGCAAATTGGGTTTTTCTCTGCACGAGCAGCTCGGTAAGGATGCGATCCTTAATTTCTTGTCCAAGTCCTTCCTCCCATTTCTTACTCATTTTCGAATGACAAAGCCTGCAGTAAACTACCACGGGTTGTTGGGGTTGTTGCAGAACTTTGAGAAGGATCACCAGCTCCATAAGGAGTCGGTAAATGTAGTGGGAGGGTCTTCTTCTCGTTGTCGACCCTTTGGGAAGGGGAAGAAGAACAAGAAGAAGAAGAACAAGAAGGTGCAGCCTCATGCTGGGATGGTTGCACAGGGTCAGACCAAGAAGCGCAAGCTCTTATCATATTTGTAATTCGATGCAGGGTCTGCAGGTCAGTAGGAGATTTGATGAAGGTGAGAGGTTCCTGAACATTGGAGAAGGAAGCAAAGTTTCAGTTCTAGCTTTAGGAATCATGAGTCTTGTAATCAATTCTCGTAATGTAATTCTGAGTGAATGTCACCATTGTCCAAGCTTTTTATTAAATATTATTTCTGTAGGCCTTTTGATCATGTACGGTTATAATTTTTTAATAAAAAAAAATATTTACAATATCATTTTGAATGGTATTATAATATTTGTTGGATAATTAAATAATAGAATTTACTTACTATCACAGCCTGTTAATGTGGTTCAAAACTTCGGTAAACGCCCTAGAATAGATAATGTGTCAGAAGTCTACCTTTGGCACTGTAGGCTAGGTCATATCAATAAGAACAGGATAAACAGGTTGGCTCAAGAAGGAATTTTTGAACTTGATGATTGTGAAACACTTCCAACCTGTGAGTCTTGTCTTCTTGGAAAGATGACCAAGTCACCTTTTACTGAAAAAGGTGAGCGAGCCAGTGAACTCTTGGGTCTGATACATTCTGATGTATGTGAACCTATGAGCTCAAGTGCAAGAGGTAGATATTTCTACTTCATAACCTTCACAGACGACCTATCGAGGTATGGGTATGTCTACTTAATGAAGCATAAGTCGGAGTCATTTGAAATGTTCAAACTATTCCGAAATGAGGTAGAAAAATAAACTGGGAAGTGTATTAAAATTCTTCGATCTGATCGAGGAGGTGAATACATTTCCAATGAGTTTCTGACGTATCTAAAGGAGAATGAGATTCTCTCTCAGTGGACTCTTCTTGGAACACCACAGCATAATAGTGTGTCTGAAAGGAGGAATCGGACCTTATTGGACATGGTTCGATCCATGATGGGGTTTGCTAGTCTGCCGATCTTCCTCTGGGGATATGCACTCGAATCGGCTTGTTACCTTCTAAATAGAGTTTCGAGTAAGTCTGTAGCCAAAACGTCATATGAGATATGGATAGGACGTAAGCCAGTACTCTCGCACCTTAGGGTTTGGGGGTGTCCGGCTTATGTTAAACGTTTAATTACAGACAAACTTGGACCTAGGTCTGACAAGTATATTTTTATAGGATACCCAAAAGAGACCAAAGGATATTATTTCTACCTTGCTGATGAGCAAAAGGTGTTTGTCAGCCTTAAGGCAATCTTTTTAGAAAAGGAGTTCCTTAGTGAAGGAACTGTTGCCTCTAAGATCGAACTTGACGAAGTTCGACAGGTGGAAAAACCGATACATGTTACTGAACCTGAACCGAATTTGATTAGATCAGATCCGGAGCCCATTGATTATGCATCCTTAAGGTGGTCTGGTAGAGTACCACATCAACCGGACAGATACTATGATTTCTTGATCCGGGATGGCGATCCTGTCGAACTTGATGAAAACGATGAGGATCCGATCACCTACATGGATGCAATGCAGAGACCTGACTCTGAGAAATGGCTAGAGGCCATGAAATCCGAAATGGAGTCCATGAAGGTCAACGATGTGTGGACATTGGTTGACTCACCCGAAGGAGTGAAACCCATAGGGTGTAAGTAGGTCTTCAAGAGGAAGAGGGGCGCAGACGGAAAGATGGAGACCTATAAAGCCCGTCTGGTTGCCAAGGGATATCGTCAACGTTATGGTATAGACTATGACGAGACATTTTCTCCTGTGGCAATGCTCAAATCCATTCGGATTATGCTTCCGATAGCTGCCCATCTGGACTATGAAATCTGGCAGATGGATGTGAAGACAGCTTTCCTCAACGGAGAGCTGGACGAAGAGGTGTATATGATACAACCTGAAGGGTTCACATCCACAGATGAGTCTAAGGTATGCAAGCTACAAAGGTCTATTTATGGACTTAAGCAGGCATCTTGGAGTTGGAACATACGTTTTGATAGGATGATCAAAATGTATAGCTTCGTTAAGAACGGAGAAGAGCCCTGCATTTATAAGTGGGCTAATGGTCCAGTAGTAGTATTTCTTGTATTGTATATGGATGACATTCTCTTAATCGAAAATGATGTCCCTGCATTACAAGAAATAAAGATTTGGCTATCATCACAGTTCTCCATGAAGGATCTGGGAGAAGCTTCCTACATCCTAGGGATGAGGATCTATAGGGATAGATCCAAAAGGTTACTTGGCTTATCCCAGTCCACGTACATTGATACTATGCTAAAAAGATTCAGCATGAAGAATTTCAAGAAAGGCTATCTACCGATAGGCCATGAAATTTCTCTTTCGAAAAGGGATTGTCCGACAACACCTCAAGAGAGAGAGCGTATGGGTAGGATTCCATATGCTTCGACAGTGGGATCAATCATGTACGCCATGACATGTACACGATCAGATGTGGCATACTCACTAGGGGTAGTGAGTAGATACCAATATGATCCAGCGAAGAATCACTGGAAGGTTGTTAAAACCATCCTGAAGTATTTAAGAAATACTAAGGACCAGTGGCTTGTATATGGTGAATCGGACTTGAGACTTATAAGGCTTACAGATTCTAGTTTCCAATCTGATCGCGATGACAGCAAGAGTGTGTCAGGATTTATTTTTACCCTTAATGGTGGGGCTATCTGCTGGAAGAGTTTCAAGCAGCATACTATGGCTGATTCAGTATGCGAGGTGGAGTATATTGCTGCATCAGATGCTGTCAAAGAAGCAGTGTGGCTGAGAAAATTCATCACCGAGCTTGGAGTAGCATCTTCCCTTGTTGGTCCAGTTTTGCTCTACTGTGACAGCTCTGAAGCCATTGCTCAGGCGAAGGAACCGAAGGCACACCAGCGGACGAAGCATATTTTGCGCCGCTACCATCTCATCTGGGAGATCATGGATCGAGATGACGTCGACCTTCAGAAGATCGACGGAAGGAGAACCTGACCAACCCATTCACTAAAGCCATTGCGGTGAAGGAGTTTAATGACTACAAGTCGAAGATGGTATTAGATACTGCACCGATTGGCTTTAGGCCAAATGGGAGATTGTTGGAAATGGTGTCCCAAAGTCAATCGTTAGCCTGTTGATGGTTGTGCTCCTTTTGTATTAGTACATGAATTATAAATAAATAAAAGTTATTTTAATATTTTTTCATCACAAATGTTTCATCTTCTAATGAACTCATGTGTTGTGGTGAAGTCCTTAGGACTATTTAGACTCGACAAAGGAGGATTTGTCGCTTAGTCCTTAAACCTGTTCGCGATCAAATGATACGTTATTACCAAAGACGATAACGTTTATCGAGCATAGGTCGTTGTGTGCCATATGGGTTGGTTGTCCTCATAATCAAGGAGTGTGGAGACACTGGTATGACATACAGGTGAGATGTAATGGTACATCTGCACTGAACGTGACCGACTCCGGAGCTATTTCTGCTGTCAAGATTTGCTCCGATGGGATATGGGTATAAATGTCCCTCCGACCTGAGACCACCACGGTGACTTACAAGCAACTCACTGGACTTTGGCACTGGACTACCTGAATTTCTAATTCAGTGACGGAAGGCTGCTGGGTGTAGTCAAGTACTTGACTTGTCGGTGCGTGTGTCAAGATGGAATTGACCACTCCAGTTTAGGAGCCGTGTACAGTTGTGTTTCAATTTAGCAAAACCTTGGCCAGGGTAGTCCTAGTGAGGAGTCAAAGGACTAATTGAGTTGAGCACGATTCGGATGATCTCATCAGGGTTGACAGTTTAACCCTGAGTCGTCCTAAACACAGGGGTCAAAAGGGATGAATTATACGGTAACCATATTCGCGTAGGTTCTGAATGTTACAATTATGATTATTCGATCTATCCGATCGTCGGGTACCATTGCTAGATGGTCACTTCGATTAGTACAGGAATTGGTTCCTGTGCTACCAGCTTAGGTTCGAACCTGTGGGGTCACACACATTAGAGGTTCCTTTCTGATCTGATGGCTGATTATGAGTCTTATGTGTCTGGGACTCTATGATTGAGAATTAGGATTCTCTGATCATGAGTTCCACACATTTTGGGTACCGGGGTCAAAATTTTGAATTTCAAATTTTGAATTTGAAATTTGAACTCTTTGATCAGGATTTCATATCGATGGTCTCTGATGCCTAATTGCCCATCGAATTTAGACTCAATATTTATGAGAGGTTTAATTAGTAATTTGATCGCTAATTAACTCAATTTGATTGAGTAATTATTTTTAGATCAAGTCCAATTGAATTAGATTCAGTTTGGATTGACCCGATTAGGTTAAGTGTTGATCTAATCGCTAAGGTGGTTTAGTCCCTGATTTGATCAGGGGTTAGACCTAGTTAATTCCTAATTTGATTAAAATTTTATTGAGCCTAATTAAGCCTAATTGTGTTGGGTTTAATCTGGTCTAATTGTGCTTAACCTATTTTAATTAGGTTGGCTCAATTTGAATCAAACCACCTTGTTTTAAATTTCCTGCGCCACCCAACTTTCTTGCGCCCATTTGAATTCACGAGAAGAAATTTTCTCGTGAATTTTCTCCCACGCAAAACTCTCTCACGCCCATGTTTCTGTGCATCAATTATTTGAATAAATTTGGTTTGTTACCCATCCAAATTCAAAGGGGTTTTGAATTTGAATGGATAACCAAATAACCATGCGCCAACTTATCCTCTTTTGTGCGCCCCATATTCCACACGAGAAATGGTTTCTGGTGAAAGTCTCCATGTACAAAAAAAGAAAAAAAAGGCCACGCCAACTCTTCTTTCTCGCACAAATGGATGAGGATAAGATTGGTTGACACTTGAATTTAAATTTGATTTGAATTTAAGTGAGCAACCACCTCTTCTTGTCCACTCACACGCTTTTAACATCTCTTGCGATGTTTTATAAAATGAGAAAGGGAGGGGGCGTGGGCAATGAAAGAGAAAGAAAAGATAAGGGGTGGGGAGATTCTGAAAAAATTTTGCAGTGTTCAAAATTTACCGAGAGGAGAGAAAAAGGAGAGAGAAGTGGGCGCAGGGTTTTTGGTGTGTACCCTAGGGTTTCTACCTAGGGTTCGAAAAGTGAGATTGGTGTGCCACGAGTGTCGTGAGTCCACCAAATTTCAGAGAGAGATCCATCAGCCTCTCAACCAACCGTGCAGATGATCCAGAGCATCCGAAGAGTCGGCACACATCGATCGAAGAAGTTCGATCAACATCAGCCATCAAAAGGATGAAATCACGAACTAGCATTCGTGAGGAGCCGATCAGACGGGAGCTTCATGTGGATGATCCACAGAGGCCAGACACTTGTGTGGCTGCGACGTGATGATCAAAGCTCCCCGATGGTGATCAAATTACGGTGATCGACTACCCACAAAAGGTGATGTGTCCTGAACACAGTACAGTAAAAAGTTTACTGTTTCAAATTTGAATTTCAAATTTAAATACATGCTGTTGTATCATATTTAGATCCTAGTGTAGGGTTAATTAGTATTAATTAATGAGATTAATTAATAATTTCGCTGTAAAATAGTAATTTTAAAAAAAAAATAAAATTACCATTTTGCCCCTGCACTGAATTTTCGCTTCAACTTTCACTTCTCCGTTGGATTGTGGATGGCCGACTAATGTGAGTTTGTATATAATATAAAATTTTGCACATAACTCTTTAAAATTTTTATTGTCGAATTATCGACTATTGTCAATGATGATGGTGTGTGGTAAAGCGAACTTGCATATGATTCATTTTTGAATGAAGTCCTCCATCTTACTCACAGTGATTTGTGCCAGAGGTTCAGCTTCTATCCATTTGATGAAATAGTTGATGGCAACCACTATGAACTTTCTCTGATCAGATATCAGAGAAAAAGGACCAAACATATCAATCTTCCATTGTGCGAAGGGCCATGGCGCAACAATTGATGTTAACTAACTTGTCAGTTGGTGTTGTATATTTGCATATCTCTGACATGGTTCACACCTTCAGACAAGTTCAGCTATATTTTTTTTTATGATGGGCCAATAATATCTTTGTCGTAGGGCCTTGTAAGCTAGAAATTTGCCCCCCAAGTAATTTTTACAAATCTCTTCATGAACCTCCCTGAGTGCATAATCGGCATCTATTGGTCCCCAATACTTCAGTAAGAAAAGAGAGAATAATCTTTTGCATATATGACCATTCATTAAAATGTATTGGAAGGCCGTCCATCTAAGTCATTTGGCTTCTAAGAGATCAACAGGGAGAGTCCTATCAGTCAAGTACTAGACAATCAGATCTATCCAGCTTGATTCATCAGTGAGTTGTAGCACTTCTTTGACTTTATCAATACTCGATTGTTTAAGGCATTCGACGAATATCCGACCCAGTGAGTTGAAAGAAGTAGTTGCGAGTCATGAAAGTGCATTGGCTCGAGTATTTTCTATCCTTGAGATGTGAAAGATTTTAAAATACTTTAATGTTGAAGTTAGATCTTTCATCTTCTGAAGATACTTCATCATAATAGGATCTCAGGTTTCAAACTCGTCCTTAACCTATCCAGCAATCAATTGCGAATTGGTGAAGACCTTCAAGCTATCGATCTCAAGTTCCCTGATAATTTTTAAGCCGGCTAAGAGTGCTTCATATTTGGCTTGATTATTCGAAACTTTAAAATTGAATCGAAGGACGTATTTGGTAATAACCCCTTCAGAATTTATAAGGATGAGACCAGCTCCACTATCTATTAGATGCTCCATCAATATGGAGCACCTATGCCGATGTCAAGTCGGATTCAGGAGTTGTGACCTACTTTATTGTGGCTTCATCTTCAAATCTATTATCAGATATTGTACACTTGATGACGAAGTCGGTCAAAACTTATACCTTCATTGATAGCTGTAGGCAATATTGTATATCAAATTCATCAAGCTTTATTATCCATTTTGCAATTCGACCTGATGTATTAGCTCGATGCAGGATTGCCTTCAACGGTTGGTCTGTCAAAACAATGATGGGGTGTGCTTGAAAATATGGACGAAGTCATTGCGATGATATAATTAGAGCATAGATCATTTTCTTCGCTCTTAAATATCTCACTTTTTGCATTATGAAGCATCTTGCTGGTGTAGTAGATTGATCGTTGAATTCGACTTTCATCTTCTTGGACGAATATCGAACTGATCGCTTCCATTGAAGTTGTCAAGTAGAGATACAGAGTTTCTCCCTCCTTCAGTTTTGTCAGTAGTGGCGGAGATGCCAGGTAGTTTTTTAGATCTTCAAAGGACTGTCGTCATTCATCCGATCATAAGAAATTCTTTGTTTGCCGCAGGGTCTTGAAAAAAAACAAACATCTTTTGACCGATCTCGAAATGAATCGGCTAAGTGCGGTGATCTTTTCATTGAGTTGTTGTATCTCTTTCTTTGAGCTTGGATGCTTCATATTGATAATAGCTTTGATTTACTCGGGATTGGCCTCGATTCCTCGTTGTGACACAAAATCCAAAAAAAAATTTGAAAGTCACTCCAAACGCACACTTAGTCGAATTCAACTTCATCTAATATCATCGAAGTGTGCTGAAAGGTTCTTCCAGATCTCGAATGTGATCTGAGGTTTGGAGGCTTTTTACCAGTATGTCATCTACATAAACTTTCATGTTTCATCCGATCTGTGCTTTGAAGATCTTATTGATAAGCTGTTGATAAGTGGCTCTAATATTTTTTAAACTGAAAGGCATCACTTTATACCAGTATATGCCCTTGTTAGTTATGAAGGCTGTGTGCTCCTCATCTTTGGATGCCATCCGAATCTGGTTATATCCGGTGAAGGCATCCAAGAAGCTCAAGAGTCGATGATCCGAAGTCACATCAACTAGTTAATCAATCTTCAATAAAGAAAAACTGTCTTTTAGACAAGTTTTGTTCAGATTTATGTAGTCGATGCAGATTTTTTATTTTTTATTAATTTTTCTCACCATCACTACATTGGCGAGCCAATCAAGATAAGTAGCTTTCCTAATGAAATCAGCTGTAAGGAGTTTATCAACTTCTTCGTCGATGACTTTCTACCTTTCAAGAGCAAAAGGCCTTTTCTCCTATCTTACCGGCTTGACCTTCAGGTCAATATTGAGTCGATAAGTTATTACTTTCGAAAAAATTTCTGACATGTCTGTTGTCGATCAAACAAAAATATTGATATTTACCCTCAATAGATTTATTAATTGCTACCGCTCTGGATCAGATAGCTGCGATCCAATTTGGATCGTCTTCTTAGGATCTTCTTCTTTTAATGGGATAGAAATCACTTGTTCGGCTGATTCACCCCTCTGTTCATTTTCTCTTAGATCTAATTTATCAACGGACAAAGAGTCTTCAGATTTATTATTTTATGTGAAAACTAGGAAGCAACGTCGAAGAAGTTGTTGATCTCCATGCATCTCTCCAACTCTATTTCTTGTCAGGAATCGGACTAATAGATGATATGTCGACATTATTGCTCTCAAGACGTTAAGTCCAGGTCATCCGAGTATGGCATTATAAGCCAAAAGAACTCGGACAATCGTAAATGTCAAAAGTATAGTACTCTGTTGTGGTTCAGTTTTCACGATTAAGGAGAGAGTAATTTTTTCTTCCATAATAACAGCATCTCCAGTAAAAATGATTAATGGCGTTGAGACTCTTTTAAGTCGATCAGTCGGTAGTCACATTCGAGAGAAAGTCAAATAAAACAAAACATCTATTGAGCTTCCATTATTTATAAAAAAAAATTTTACATCATAATTAACTATCATTGTCGAGACAATGACAGCGTCATCAGTCCATCGATTGTTGATAGTCTTCTCAGTTTATGGCTGAGGTTGTCGGTCAGCAGAAGATTGAGTCAGTTGATCCCTCCAAAATATTTGAGATAGCCTCATCAAATCAGGACTTCTATTTCGTCTCTAAGCTGGATGTACTGTTCGGTATCGTGATCATGATCATGATGGATTCGATAGTACTTCTTTCTATCTCAGCTCCTTGATGGTGCTTTCATTGGTGGGGGTGTTGTAAGTATTCTGCTCCTTCGATCTCCATCAGGATCTGTGCATGAGGAGTAGAGAGAGGAGTATAGAAGTCATACCTATTATAGTTTAGCTTCAAACTCTATTTTCGAGGTGAAGCTCGTTTATTGACAGTCGGTCTACTTGATTCAGTCGAAGCTTTATTTTTCTTTTGTTTCTTCTTCTGACCTTTTTCATCTATTTAGCATCGGCCAGAAGTAGCTTCATCTGCATGAATATATTTGTATGCGTGCTCCAAAAGTTTAACATAGGTCTGGAGGAGAGTTTTATCGAGAGAGTAAGTAAATATGGATCTCCTCAAACTCCTTTTCATAGCCGATATAGCCATGTCTTCATTAAGGTCCCTGACCTCAAGCGTAGCTGTATTGAAATGAGCTACAAAGTCTCTTAGTGTCTCTGTCTCACCTTGCTTGATTGAGAAGAGACTGTCGGATATCTGTGGTGGTCTTTGGCTTGTACCGAAGTGGACCACAAGAGAATGTTTAAGCTGCTCGAAAGAGTTAATGCTCCTCGACTAAAGCTCAGAATACCAGGCTTGAGCAGCCTTCCGAAGAGTTGCTGGAAAGTCAATGCATAAGATGGCATCGATTGCTCCTTGGATCATCATGAGAGTATTGTAGCTCTCCAAATAGTCGATCGGATCGATAGAGCCATCGTATAACTCCATCTGTAGCATCTTGAACTGAGAGGGAATCTATTCATCCAAGATGCACCGAGAGAGAGGCTGGACAGTGTGGAAGTCATAGTCATTAGAAGATTTTTGACCTTCCACTTGAAGTCGGACGAGCTGACGATCAATTTCTCTGAACTTGCATTTATAGTCGTCAAGTCATCGTTGCTGGAAAACTCTAGGGGTGGAGCCCCCTGAAGAGCTCAAAGAAGGAGAGGTAGAAGGCATCCACGATCGTTTTCTCTTCTTGATGCTGTGTGCACGAGAAGGAGAGGGAGAACACCGTGAATGGTGGGTGGCACAGTGAGTGTCGAGAATACGGTTGTCCGTCTCGGTGAGAGTGTCGAGACGGTCACTCCAGAGATGCGGAGGGCGAGCGTCGTGGAGGACGGCGGCTGTGTTTAGATGGCATCGATTAGGCCACAGGTTGCTCCACCAATGGCTGCTACTACTGCTGGGTTTGCTGTTGCTGGAGGCTTTGAACCGCTTCCATCAAAATCTTCACTTGCTGCGTGAGTACAGCAATCTGTGCATCCGTGGTGACCACAGGATGTGAGAAACTGGGCTCTACCACTGGAGGTGGAGGAGGAACAGTTTTTCGATGGAAAGACTGCCTCGCCGATCCAATCGAGTGTTGAGCTTTGATTCTCGATACGGTTGACGGTGGCTTTCCCCATACCTGGTGCGTCAATTTGTTATGGCCAACTTTCTTTCGTCTGTCGTCGATGAAGAGCACCTACAAAATCAAGTCCTCACAGATCGGAGTTGTGCCCAACGGAGACTCTCCGATGCTTAAGTCAGAGAGGAGTTGCTGAATGCGAATCAAAGATTTAATGTGGCAGAGTCTTAGCCAAGAAATTACCCCCACTTATGCTGCTCGTTTACCTCCCCTATTATAGATAATTCTGATGTAACTGTTAAGCATGTGGCTCCGCTTTTTATGATGCTACATTATCGGGCCATAATCATAGAGTTAGTGGGCTATTTATTCCCATTAATCGCTGTAACACGTAGTCGATAACCATTCATAATGGTTAGGGTATGTTGAGCAGATTGACCGACTATATGTCGATAATACTGATACGTCGGTAGAGGTAAGTCGGTAGACGATCTGAATGACCATCGGCTGGTAACTCTGATATGCCGATGGTCTTCAGTTGGAAGTTAATCAAGTCATTTGTTATTGGTCGATAATAGCCGACTGTCGGTTGGTCAATCGATTATGAGTCAGAGTAATACATTCATTCGACCGATGTAGAGTCGGAGTCGGGAGTCGGTTGATTTGCTCCAACACTAAATTTTTTTTTGATATATATAAAAATATAATTTATAGGAATGAGCTCAAAAATAAGGCATCTTTTTCCTAAAAATCCTCCCGGATATATATAAAGATATAATTTATAGGAATGAGCTAAAAAACAGGGCATCTTTTTCCTAAAAATCCTCCCGATCCCCAGTGAGAGGTAGGATTTGAACCCAGACCTCACACACAACAAACGGAAGTGTTACCACCGGGAAGGGTTTCTTTTTTTTTTTTTTTTTTTTTTGACTCAGACAACTAGCATTGTCTTGTCTCCGAGTTGGTGACGCACCGGGTTGCGAAAGCCAGTGACACGGGGTCGAAAACCATAAGGCATCGAAACATCCCATGAGCTGTCCGGTTTACTAAAGTCAGGGATGCCAGCGCCCAGAAAGCTGTCGGGTTGTTGCAGGAAAATAACATGCGCACGCCATGCGCCACGTGGCAATAATCAGACAGTCTCCACAAGTCTCCTCTTCTTCATCTTCAGCCACGTCGCTCTCCGACGACGATGCCGGCTTCCCGGGCCTCGTTGATATTCTCTTCCCCCCGGACACCGAGCTGCCTTTCATTCCTAACCGCAATGTCGGCCCAATCTCTACTTCCTTTTTCTTTCCACCGTCTCTCCGTCCAATGTTGAGCTCTCCCTCGTGCTCAACCATATTTTCAGTCCCATCCCCCCTCTCTTTCTCTCATCAATGGCTACATCGCAGGCTCTAACTTATTTTCTGTTGCCAGAAATCTAAAACACAGAGAAATAGAATTCTTGTTTCTAAGTTTGAAAAAATAAACAAAAATGACAACGTTGCCTCACACAACCAAAGAGTTTCTTTTTCTGTTTTTTTTTTTCCTTCCTTGCTTTAATGAATTTTGTAGTCGAAATTATTTATGGGTTACAAATAAGACATGCATGTTTGCTCGACAAAGAATATAAGTGCTACGAAGGTCCAACCACCCAGACCAAATCAAGTGCAAAATCTACTCTATGCTAGCGTCATATGGTTGCTGTTGCGGGCTGTCTCCGCCGAGGTAGTCGGCCGAGAACTGAGTTGTTGCACTTGAGTTCCAAGCGGCAGGAGACCTGCGAAAGAAGTCTACTTACCAGAAATTATCCGGTGAGAAATCCTCCGATGCTTAAGTTAGCTGAAGAAAGAATCACCGTCAAGAGCCAAAAACGAGAGGCAAAGCTTGTAATAATAAAGCTTACCAGGTCCTCCATTGCTTATTGATATTTATAGGATAGATGATGCCGTTACTGTATAACTCTTATCCCTAAATGTTCAAGACGTGAGAGTTATGATATTTAGTGGGTGGTTACCTTATTAACTGCTGTTAAGGCCGAATAATGGGCCACTCGTGGGCGGCTATCGCGATCCACATTCATATATAGTTAATGCCTGTGTTGAATAACTGTCGTCGATTCAGATAGTTAGTATAGCATCGAAGAAGTCACCAGCTATGTGCCGAATATCGCCAACTAGTCATAGGTTGCATATCGAACCAAATCAGTTAAGTGCTGACTTGGTTCGCCAGGCCACAACAGTTGCTAATTTTTTTCTTAATCAAGACATGAGTACGCACAATTTGCGAGTACGCTTCTATTGTCCGGGCGCAGGAACAAGATTTATGGATCGTCACAAACCACAAATGCCGAGGTACAAGTCATATAGCCATTAGGCTCATTTGGACGTGCACTAACGCTAGTAAAACTCCCCATCAGCCTACAAAATAGCCTAATAAAACTTGATTTATAAAAGACCACCAGGAATTTTCCCTTTCAGAGAATGTTTGGATAATCTTATGCGGTTCAACAGACTTCATAAAAATACGGATCAGGCAAGGCCCATTTCATAGTATTCACAGGAATTTTTTCGTATTAGGCTGCCTTGAATCCGATAGAGAAAAAAATAACCTCACTAGATCTTTTGTTCCATCCAGGAAAAATGGAATGGAAGATATCCAGTTGATGTGGGCTAGACTTCATATTTTATAATATTAGATCATCAGTACACAGTGTGTTGGACAAGCCAGATTCGATCTTTGTAGGATTTTTAGCTCAAACGTGTAAAAATATTCAAACAGACCTTAGGCTTAGAAACTCCGAGGAAATAGGCGGAGATTTCAGCATGGAGGGCACAAAGAACGGGAGCAAGAGGGGAGAAGAATAACAGAGCGTGATTAACAGCCCTCAAACCCTGCAAGATGAGAAGAAGGCCCTCTCGAGGTCTTTTTCTTATTATCCTGCCAGGAGTGAGCAATGGAAATCCCCACATTCTTCCTCCCTCTTCCATTTCCTTCCTCTACGTGCTCCACTCTTATCCTGGCCTATCCCCCCAAGAAGTTTCTAAGCAAATATTTAATTGCTTAGGGACTCGACACCGGTAGTTTTTTTTTTATGGAAAAGGGAAGCAGTGAACTGTCACCGGGCTTTTATTCAAAAGGGGTATGTGCGTATAAATGGGAAGGCATACAAGAACAGAGCAAAGAGCAGAGTATTAAGGAGGACATGCTCCTCCAAGCAAGAGCATTAAAGTTATAGCAACAATCAAAATAAAAGGGATATGCTCGTCTGCATGTGACAAGTGAATGCGATAAATTGGAGTTGCACCTGTTGCGGCCAATCCCCTCGTCGCCTGGTCGCCGGGAACGAGCACCTACAAGGGAAGTCCACACTGACCGAAGATGCTTCCGACGGAGACCCTCCGACGGTCAAGTCAGAGAGGAGACTAGGCAACAGTAGAAAAGAATCAGGGGAACTCAGTGAGAGAGAGAGAGAGAACTAGAGAGAGAGTCCAGGGGCTTCGAAAGAACCTCTCTCCCGGCACGGTTGCCTTCCCCATTTTATAGTAAAGCGCGGCGTGGTGCCGTCATTAATGGTGCAGACAACTGGGGGGAGTTGTCAAATCGTCGGAGGCTGTCAGAGTCGCCGCGGACTGTCAAGTCGCCGTAGGTTGTCAAATCGCTGGGATTAACCTATGTCCTTAGTAGGACAACGTCCCAGGACGGCTATGCCGCATGCCTTTGTCAGGACAGCGGCCCTCAGCAGTCGTACGGAGTTTGAGGGAGCCGACCGGCTGGGATGTCGGGTGAAGACCCAGGGACCCCCCCCCGATGGTTAGTCTGATGCGTTGCGAAAGTCGGAGGTCGGGCTCCGTCGTTCGGCCAGTCAGGAATGGAAAGGGTCTGCCCGACTGACATACCTTCAGATGGATGGTGTCGGTAGTCGTCGGTCGGTAGAGTCGAGCGCCGGTCAGGAGGGCCCGATGGTGAGTAGGCGTGAGAGGGACCGATCAGTATATCCCAACAGCACCGAACACTCTTCTTTCCTTTTATCTTTTGTCCCTGATTTTCAGCAATATCAGATAATGGTGCTCCAGGGAGGTGATGAGCTGATAGATCCACTGGACTTGAGGAGCTTGGAAATAGTCCCTACAGTTTAATCTATAGAGCCTCATGCCCAGCAAGCCTCATGTCACTAGACGTCGGTCGTTAAAATGCTACCCAAGAACTGGGCAAAAATAGGTAACTAAAGCCTAATGCAGAAGCGTGTTTATAAATGCTTGGATTTAATTGACACTCATATGTCCGGGCCTCTGTTTTTTTATACTTTGTATTGTATCCCACTGGTGTTCTATGGTATTACAGCTAAAGATTTGGGCCTCTTTTGGCATATTAACTCGCTGGTCTACGTGCAATATACTATGGTTTCTTTTCCTTTTTTGATGTATTATTGCTTAGCTTCTCCGGTTTTATGTTCTGCTGTCTGCTTTTCCTGGACTTTTATGTACTGCTAATATTTTGTTTTTTTTTTTTATAATGAAATAGGAGGTGATACCACCCTTGATTTTATTAGTGATTGAATATTTACAATCAAGAGGATGGATTAAGCTGAGTATGCTTGCATCCAAAAAAGCTTAAGTCTAAGAGGTAGAGGCTGCCACTAACAGGTTATTCAGAAACCTGTTCAAAGTCTGCCGCTAACAGGTTTACAGGTGTTCAGAGTTTCAGCAATTCAGGTTTACAGTTATACAGGTACCCAGGATTATGGTTAACCGTTTATATGGGGCGAGAATCTCTGGTTATCATCCATTTTGAAGGCTACCAGTAGCAAGGTTTAACAGGATTTCAGAAGTTAATTTTTCAGCTTTACAGGTTTGAGAGTGCAAGAACCAAGAAAAGGTTTGCGCAGGCACTGTTATTTCCTCATTTCAGATTTTCCAGCAGATTGATGAAATGAGTGTTGCCGTTAAATTTTGCTTGAGCTAGCCAATCTCTGGAAGCGGAAAAAGTTCTCCAGAATTTTGAGAGGAGAGTTAGCTATGAATCTGAAGATCCTGTTGTTTCTCTCCTTGCAAATGCTGCTAATATTTTGTTACAATCAGTTTGGGGTAATGTAGTTTCATGTCCTGTTTTTAACCAAACAAAATGCTCGAAAAAAGAGGCATTCATTGAGACCCAGAATGCACTAACAAGATCCGAAATAGCTTATAAAAAATAAATCAATAACCAATTCGGTTGGGTTTGGATCCTAAAATTAGACCAGAAATCAAATTTGGTACAGGTTTAAGAAGATTAATACCCAACAGACTGAAATCTGACTTTATTATTATTTTTATATTATATTATATTATACTTTATATATATGTATTATTATTATTATATTATATTGCACATATACATTATTGTTGTTGTTGTTGTTGTTGTTGTTGTTGTTGTTATTTTTATTATTATATATGTATGTATGCATGTATGTATGCATGCATACAAATACGCACACAGATATTGGATAGGTACGTTCATATATGATACCAATTTTTCTTCTTATTCATAGAAAGGAAAAAAAAAAAAATAAAGCATTAAAACTATAGTAATCTTTTTCACCAAATTATGACATGGGTGGCTATAGCTGGTAGTTGTTACTGACGAATTACTCTTGTAATAATATATTTGCTGTAATTTAATATTTATATTGAGCTCGATTATTGTAAATTTTTTTTTCATCTTTATTTTTTTTAGCTAGATGGATTCTGAAATAATTAAAAAAATAAATATAATCTTTCCAATATATTTTTATATTTTCTACATCAATACCTATTATCTTGCTTCTGAATTCATTATTTAGTACTTTTGAAGCATTAAATAATTTTTTAAAAAAATTAAAAAATGCATAAAAAATCTTGTTAAATATTCAATTTATACTTGAATCCCAATCTAATATGCAATCTTTTTTGAAAGTTTAATGCTAAGTTTGGGTATAGAGTTTTAATTGGATTGGAGTCTAACATATATTTCGGCTTTGGGTACCAATGCAGACAAACCCAACCACTAATACTGAGGAAAGAAATTATTTGGTTTTGTAAAATTTCAACAAAAATAATTAAGTGGGATCACATCATGGCTGCATAATCAAGCATCAAGAAATGCTGGATATGTATCATCAGTCCATCATGCACTTGAAAAGTTATGCTGCTGAAACTGTGGCAATCTGATTTTGCAATCAATGTGGACTTTGCAGATGTAGAAGATGCAGGGCAATATAATTCATTAACCATTGGAATCTCAAAAATTGTAGTTCCAAAGTGTGCAGAACTCTCATCAGAAAAAGCTCATCAAAGGTTCAAAGAAGCCATCATTAAAATGTCTTGAACCGAGATGTACCATCTCAATAATAGATCTTATTCCAATACAATCCTGTTACAATATTGATATATAATACGGTACGAAACAAACGAGATGTATCGAGCATCAATGTGGTATGAGACTACATATCAGCTAAATATAGTATGTCTGATACAGTACTGCACCGATTGATGCAGCAAGACGAACCTTGCCTTGAACAAAGATGTGAAATGACTTTGCTTCAGATGCTATGACAGAATCCATCTATCCCTGTAAGTATATTTATGAACACAAGCACGTTCAAAACCAAAGATTTGAGAAATGCATCCAGCCTGACTCTCTTTAGGACGAGTGGGAATCTAATCTTGGAGTCATGGAACTGCCTGGTTCTCTCACGCTTGCAGAGATTGGCAGGGATGGTGGCTGGTCTTGATGATCTGGCATTGTACATCTGCTCCACAGTGCCATCCAGTATGGTATATCTCTGGTGGTTCTTGGTCTTGGTTGGCTTCCTGTCAAGTATTTATGCCACATGATATAAAAACTGAATCAGTTGTGTGATATCAAACACTAAGAGAAGTTTCAGATTTTCATCCACTTCTAGAACCATTTGATCAGAAGTTTGGATAGAAACCTGGATGCAGACAAGCAGATGCTCAGCCCAGGAATTTATATGGTTGGGACATAGTAAAAATGTCCTGCCACTTCTAGAACCATTTGATCAGAAGTTAGGATAGAAACCTGGATGCAGACAAGCAGATGCTGAGCCCGGGAATATACAAATACCGAATGGATATGATTGGGACATAATAAAAATGTCCTGAAGAAAGAAACAAACACAAATTTGGCCCTGGTTCTCAGGCCGAGCATACAAATGGATGTGGGAAACAACGTGAGAAAAAATCAGAAACCGATGCTAGCAACATGTTTTGGGTTCAGTCCATCGAGGGAAAATGCTGGAAAGAAAGGAAAGCAGAAAATGGAAGGTTCAGCAAATACAAAGAGCAGGTATACAGAAACTGGCCGATGGTCAAGGCATTGCTATCTACTACGAAAATACTCAAAAAGTTACACATTACAAGCACCAATCTGCAAATAATAGAGATCCATTTCTGCCTGCCAATGTTATGAGGTAGTTCTAGCCAAAGGCATATCACTTCAATTTGAAACTCACAGCCAGAAGATTGATCATTTAACTGTGTAATGTCTCAGGTAGATTTTGAGTGATAATTGGACATAAATGAGGGTAAGGCATTGAGTTATAAATCGAGCCCGAGTGGGTAAAAGTATAGGCACAAGTCCACCCACCATTAATGACTCGACTTCCATCAGCCAAGCAGTCAATAATAATCCTTAAGCCCAAAGGCCTGAACAGCCCCATTCAGGTCCATAAAGCACCATGTTGGTAACTTTAGTAACATCATTCGATCATACATATCTGTAACAGGACAAATGCACTATGCATTTTCAAACCAATGGTAAGATGTCTTTCCACTTTTACTTAAGATGTCTTTCCACTTTTATTTCTCTAAAACATTCATATTATTGAAGCAAGTCTGCAAAAAGAGGATTAACATTACCATTATTTTGGACCAAGAAGCCATGAGAAATCCTTCAGATAACATTGTGACGTGAAGATATAAACCAGACAGTTTTCTTCCACAAATTTCCCACAAAGCACATCGTCAATGTTTGAAGGAATAATACAATTGTCTGTCTCTCTTTTTAATGATTCATCCACCATGGTGCACTTACAATTTTTTGGAGGTTGTTTCGACGCAAGATGGTGTATTTTCTTTTTATTTTCATACGTATATTAAGAAATTCATAACCGCAGCATGTCTAAAAATTCGTCCTTTGGTGGTTCAGAAAAAGTAATAACAAGGATATCAATAGAGACCGACTAATAGATCATGAACGTTGAGAAATGAACTAAGGGCCTATATGGATAAATGGGCAGCGATTTCCATTGATTTCATGAATTGGGCCAGTAAAATCAGTTAAATAATAAGATTACAGATTGGGTTAGATCTATATCCATGACTATCTCTGTAACATCCCGTCCCAGAATCAAGCCCAAAACCCAAACAAAAAAAAAAATAGAGCGGAAGGAGACTCCGGAAGGGAGTCTTCTTCTCCGGTGAATCCCGGATGGAAGGGGAGTCCTAGGATCACCCGAACCCTAGGGACCCCTATAAATAAGCCTCTCCCTCTCTCAAGACCCTCCACCGGTGATCTTCGAGCCCGATTCCTCTCCTTTTCTCCGTAGAAGCCGCGGCAGCCTCTTCTCGTGTTCGTCGAAAATTGAAGGTCAAAGAGGCCACCGGAGTTCAGGTAAAGGTTCAATCTTTCTTCCTCTCCCTCTTCTCTTTCTTCCCATATTTTTAAACTCCTCGCCGGCCGTCAGGATCGCCAAAAAATCCATGAAAATAGTGAATCCTGTTTTGCTCTGTTTCGGCCGGACCTTTTTCCTCTCTTTTCCGGCCACCGGCGCCGCCGGTTGCGGCGTCCCATCCCAGAGACCGGACTCCCATCTCTCTCTCTTCCTTCCCTGAAAATCTTGGCCACCGGCGACCGGCCAATGGTCGGAATTCATGAAGAAAGGGGATGGATCCCCTGTTTTTCGAAAAAAAAAAAAAAAAAGAAGAGCCGCCGGTCGAACCCCATCGCCGGCCGTTGTCGGATCCCCGGCCAAGCCGCCACCCCATCGAAGCTCGAGCCATCGAAGGGGGGGGGACCTCACGGTCTTCCCCTGTTTCAGCCAAAGGAGGTCGCGGGAAGAAAAGAAAAGAAGAAGGAAGAAGAAGAAGAAGAAAGAAAAGGAAAAAGAAAAAGAAAAGAAAAAAAAAGAAAAAGAAAAAGAGAAAGAGAAAAATAAAAAATAAAATAAAAAAAAGAAGAAGAGAAAAAAATTTTCTCTCTCTCCTCTCTCTACCTTCTCTGTCCAGTTTCTCTCTCTAGATTCTCTCCCTATTTTCTCTCTAGACTTTTTCTCTTTTTATGAATTTTGTCTCTCTAGAGTCTTCCTCTCTCTCTGATTTCATCACGGACCCTAGGATAAAATTGAGATGAAAATAAGATGATCTGAGGTTGCTTCGAAATTCATGCGGTAGATCTGATCCCAGTTCGATCCTATTCGAAATTTGTAACACTTGATTCATATTGAGTCACCCTGATAGGACCTCTGATGATTTCGATCATGAGTGCCTCATCAGAAAGATACGAAGGTTTCTCTCTCCACTTTCTCTCTCTACTTTCTCTCCCTAAAATTTTCTCTTTCTTCATGGATTTTCTCTCTCTAGAAGTCTTATGGATCAGTGGAGGATCCTGATACATAGACAAGTCCTAATTTTGATTAATCCTAAGAGAAGTCCTCGATTTGTGTATTAGAATCAATCATCGATAATTTCTCTATACGTGATTTTTATATTGATCAGGGTTACGAAGAAATGATTGTCTGCATATGATATCAAGTAAAATATTTTGTTAAAAAAATTCATAAGTCAAAGAAGAATATTGATTTCTGTGCTTGGATCAGTTATCGGTAAAGGTAAGAATTTTTGTACATGATCATCATTATATATGTTATTTTACCGTTGGTTTTATCTCCTTGATTTTGCATCGTTGGATTTGAGATCGATAAATTTGTTATATCTGAGATATTATTATTTATGTGATTTTGAGCATGAGTATGTTATATCAATACATATGTATCAGCAATTGATGGCATGATTATATGGGTATGACATATTTATTACATTGCAAAATTTGAATTGATTAATGAAGTCAAATATTTTAATTTCATGAAAATGAAAAGAAAGAGAAATATGGTTTGGACTGGCCTTATCATGTGGAATAGCTTGCCAGGAGCTTATGCCTGGGACAGCCCCCACAGGCTTATGTGGGGAAGAATATGATCCGAGAAAGATCATGAAGAATCTGATCCGAGAAAGATCATGAATGATTTGATCCGAGAAAGATCATGGCCACTTTGATCCGAGAAAGATCATGAATATTTCGATCCGAGGAAGATCACAGAAATCAATCCGAATAAAAGATCGTCTCATGATCCTGGTAGTCTAAAGCCGAAGCCAAAGCCAAAGCTAAAGCTAAAGCCAAAAAGAAAAGGATTAAAGATGATGTGATAATAGAAGAAAATAGAAGATAAGACATGAAACAATCGTTGAACAAAATTATTTCACTTATTAACATATGATGATGCATCTCTTTTGATAAAACAGATAATCTATAAATATTTGCAGTATTTTGGACAGTGAACATCGACTTTTATGTGTTATTGCTTATCTTTATTTTCAGATTATATTATTATATCGGTGTGATATGGAAATTCTTACTGGGCTGTAAAGCTCACACCCCTTCATCTTTCTTTTCTTTTCAGAGTTACAGGATGCTTATGATTGGCTATGGCCTGGATTTACGGGTGAGCAGAAGGATAAATAAGAGTGTCATAGTATCTGATCAGAGAATTGAAGAAATTTAAATTATAATTATGCAAGATTTTATGAATTATTGTTGAAATAAATTATTATGGTTGATAAGGTTGTAATGATTTAATTTGGCCTTGCATATTCTTTAGGGCTTGCTCTAAGGAGTGTGCGGCCATCACATATCCGATCCGGGTGTTGGGTTCGGAGCGTGACAGAATGGTATCAGAGCTTAGGTTATGATCATTGGAGATTATGATATAAATGATTAGGATGTGATAGAATAATATCAAAGCTTAGGTTTAAGATCACTAGAGATTATGAAGAGATATTAAAACTTTATGTAAGATCAGTAGGATGTGACAGAGTGGCATCTGAGCTTAGAGCTTAGGTTACGTTTATTTGGAGACAATGATACAAGTGATTAGGATATGACAGAACAGTACTGGAGCTCAAGTTTAAGGTCATTAGGGATTGTCATATAAATGATATCAAAACTTGAGATTATAATCGATAGAGTATGATAGATAATATCAGAGTTTAAGGTTATAATGATTCAGAATTGTAACTTTAGTGATATTTAAACTTAGGTTATGATCATGAAGAACATGATAGATATAAAAGAGAAGATTCAATATTTAGATTTCGAATCAATAGATATTAAGATGAAATTTATGTATAAGTGGCATATGATATCTATAATAGAATTGACGAGTTATATCTTAGATTTCAATTAGTAAGGTTGACCTAAGTATGACAAGAGTTGACTTTGGAATGAAGTGGGAGGTATTGATATGTTATGTTGAGTATACTAGAGGATTTTGGAATGTAAAACTTATATGATTGAAGATCATGATATTTTTTAATTTTGATAATAATTGTCTGAACATTATAAATTTTGGACTTATCAAAAAAAGTTAATTAGGGTACGGTCTAAGAAGAAATTATATCATATGAGAGAGAAATATTTTTGAACACTGAACCTATAAGAGGTCATATATGAAACTCAATCT
Source organism: Elaeis guineensis (assembly GCF_000442705.2). Classification (NCBI taxonomy): domain Eukaryota; kingdom Viridiplantae; phylum Streptophyta; class Magnoliopsida; order Arecales; family Arecaceae; genus Elaeis; species Elaeis guineensis. Next base: position 5,911,307 of record NC_025996.2, on the reverse strand, counting down.
TAGATGAAAAATATACTTAAATTTTATTATGAGAATATGAGATACACATTTTGGTGAAATCTTTGGTTACTCAAAATATCATATTCAGAATATGATTCCTTGATCTTTCAAGTTGTATTAAATTTCAAGTCAAAAGTTTACTTTTCTAAGTGGATCAAAAGTATTTTGATATGGTTGTTAAATTGAAGAAGAAAATTTATTTTATCAGAGTATGATATATAGGTTATGATGAAATCTTTAATAATTCGTATTACTATCTTTGGATTACATTTTAATTTTTCTTGTGATTGTTGAAGATGGTGAAGTGTATTAATTATTCAAGCCAAAGTTTGAATTATTTTTTAAAATTAAACTAAGACATCTTGTTAGTGTTAAATTTTGAATAACTTATACAAGGGATAAGATTTTGTATGGATTTATTGATTAATATTAAGGGTTGTGATGAAGAGAGTTCTATAAGAAATAATCAAGTTGATTCTGCTTAAGGATGCTGGCTTGAGTTCTTCTAGTTTGTCAAGTTAGAATTAATTCTTTTAAAAAGAAAGATTGATTTAGAAATTATCTAAATGATTGTAAGGTAAATCTAAGATTAACTCCAATTAATTCTAGACATATTGGATTCTTGAAAAGTGATGAAACTTATACAATGATTTTAAATATAGGAAGTAGATCAAGATTTAATTTTATATGCTATGCCCAAAGGTAGTAAAGATGAAGAAACTTAAAATTTTGCCCTAAGTCTTATATGAAATTTGAAGGTTGGATCTATCCTGGATTGATCTAACATATAAGGATATTTTTATCTTGGATAGACTTATATAATTTGATAAATTAAGATCAGAGTGCGCAGCAAAAGCATGGTGGGTTAAATTGATTAGAAATATTAATTTTTTGATTCTGAAGATATTATGGAATACATTAGTTGTAAATAAAGAATGATTTTTAATCTGATCATAGTCGGATAATTTTTGTTAGTAGGTTGCTTCATTGTAGATAATGCCAAGAAATCCTAGATATCTCAAGTTTATTAACAGCTTGATAGTTCTGTTATCAGTTCAAACTTAGAATATCCTGACATAGATCTCATATTTTTTTTAAAATTTAATATTGTTACTCGAACTGATATAGAAGCTTGAGATTTTTCTTAAGATGAGAGTCTACATATAAAATTTATTGGAAGGTCAAGAGAAGAAAGAAATCGATGATTGTGAAGAGTGCCCGATGTTTGACCTTTATTTATTTTTCTATCAAGGATAGCCTGAGATAATTATGAATTTGAGTGGAATGTATTAGACAAATAATGGTGGTATATTAATACAAGTCCAAAATATTACAGTTCTTCAAAAAGTTGAGAAATCAATAAGAAGGGATGAATTTGAAATTTTAAATAATTTTGTTATAACAAGATCATGAGAAATAAAAGATGTTATTGTAAGCTTGAGAATGACATGAAGAATGTATACTTTGAAATATATCTCAAACAACATAACTTAATTTCGAGGACGAAATTATTTGAAGGGAGGAGAATGTAACATCCCGGCCCAGAATCAAGCCCAAAACCCAAACAAAAAAAAAAAAAAATAGAGCGGAAGGAGACTCCCAAAGGGAGTCTTCTTCTCCGATGAATCCCGGATGGAAGGGGAGTCCTAGGATCATCCGAACCCTAGGGACCCCTATAAATAAGCCTCTCCCTCTCTAAAGACCCTCCACCGGTGATCTTCGAGCCCGATTTCTCTCTTTTTCTCCGTAGAAGCCACGGCAGCCTCTTCTTGTGCTCGTCGAAAATTGAAGGTCAAAGAGGCCACCAGAGTTCAGGTAAGGGTTCAATCTTTCTTCCTCTCCCTCTTCTCTTTCTTCTCATGTTTTTAAACTCCTCGCCGATCGTCAGGATCACCAAAAAATCCATGAAAATAGTGAATCCATTACAAGTGAGATGTAATGGTACATCTGCACTGAACGTGACCAACTCCGGAGCTATTTCTGCTGTCAAGATTTACTCCGATGGGATATGGGTATAAATGTCCCTCCGACCTGAGACCGCCACGGTGACTTGCAAGCAACTCACTACACTTAGGCACTGGACTACCTGAATTTCTAATTCAATGATGGAAGGCTGCTGGGTGTAGTCAAGTACTTGACTTGTCGGTGTGTGTGTCAAGATGGGATTGACCACTCCAGTTTAGGAGCTGTGTACAGTCGTGTTTTAATTTAGCAAAACCTTGGCCAGGGTAGTCCTAGTGAGGAGTCACAGGACCAATTGAGTTGAGCACGATTCGGATGATATCATCAGGGTTGACAGTTTAACCCTGAGTCGTCCTAAACACAGGGGTCAAAAGGGATGAATTATATGGTAACCATATTCACGTAGGTTCTGAATGTTACGATTGCGATTATTCGACCTATCCGGTCGTCGGGTACTATTGCTAGATGGTCACTTCGATTAGTACAGGAATTGGTTCCTGTGCTACCGGCTTAGGTTCGAACCTGCGGGGTCACACACATTAGTGGTTCCTTTTTGATCAGATGGCTGATTATGAGTCTTATGTGTCTGGGACTCTATGATTGAGAATTAGGATTCTCTGATCATGAGTTCCACACATTTTGGGTATCGGGATCAAAATTTTGAATTTTAAATTTAAAATTTAAAATTTGAACTCTTTGATCAGGGTTTCATATCGATGGTCTCTGATGCCTGATTGCCCATCGAATTTGGACTCAATATTTATGAGAGATTTAATTAGTGATTTGATCACTAATTAACTCAATTTGATTGAGTAATTATTTTTGGATCAAGTCCAATTGAATTGGATTCAGTTTGGATTGACCCGATTAGGTTAAATGTTGACCTAATCGCTAAGGTGGTTTAGTCCCTGATTTGATCAGGGGCTAGGTTTAGTTAATTTCTGATTTGATTAAGATTTTATTGAACCTAATTAAGTCTAATTAAGTTAGATTTAATTTATTCTAATTGTGCTTAACCTATTTAGATTAGGTTGGCTCAATTAGGTTAAAACCACCTTGACTTTTCTCCCTGCGCCACCTCACTTCTTCTGTGCATATTTAAATTCATGAGAAGCAACTTCTCATGAATTTTCTCCACACAGAAGCCATCCCACGCCCACCCTTGTTTGCCAAATATCTGGATAAAAATAAGTTGGTTAGCCATTCAAATTCAAAAGAAAGTTTGAATTTGAATGAGCAACCAACTAATCCATGTGCCATGGTCTTATCTTGTGCGCCCCATATTTTACACGAGAAAATATTTTTCGTGTAAACTCTCCATGCACAAATCAACTCACGCCCCTTCTCTTCTCACGCACAAGTGGATAGGGATGAGTTGGTTTTGCATTTGAATTCAAATTTGATTTGAATTCAAATATGCAACCACTTATCTTTATCCTCTCACGCGGATAAGACACGTTCGACGTTGTTTTAAAAAGAGGAGAAAGGTGGGATGTGCGTAAAAATTTTTAGGAGAGAAACTTTGGGGCGTGAGGAAAGTTTGTGCGTAAGGTGAAGGTTCAAAACCTTCCGAGAGAAAAAGAAAGAAAAGAAAGAAAATTGAGCATAGGGTTTCTAGTGTGTACCCTAGGGTTTCTACCTAGGGTTTGGGAAGTGAGATTGGTGTGCCACGAGTGTCGTGAGTCCACCAAATTTTAGGAAGAGATCCATCAACCTCTCAAGCAACCGTGCAAACGATCCGGAGCATCCGAGGAGTCGGCACACATTGATCAAAGGAGTTCGATCAACGTCTACCATCAAAAGGATGAAATCACAAACTAGCATTCGTGAGGAGCTGATCAGACGGGAGCTTCGTGTGGATGATCCACAGAGGCCAGACATTTGTGTGGCTGTGACGTGATGATCAGAGCCCCCCAACGGTGATCATATTGCGGTGATCGACTACCCGCAAAAGGTGATGTGTTCTGAACACAATACTGTAAAAGGTTTACTGATTCAAATTTGAATTTCAAATTTAAATGCATGCTGTTGTATCATATTTAGATCCTAGTGTAGGGTTAATTAGTATTAATTAATGAGATTAATTAATAATTCTGCTGTAAAATAGTAATTTTGAAAAAGTTTTAAAATTACCATTTTGCCCCTGCACTAAATTTTTGCTACACGGCTGTTGTCGAATCTCCGGCCAAGCCGCCACCCCGTCGAAGCTCGAGCCACCGAAGGGGGGGGGGACCTCACGGTCTTCCCTGTTTCAGCCAAGGGAGGCCGCGGGAAGAAAAGAAAAGAAGAAGGAAGAAGAAGAAGAAGAAAAGAAAAAGGAAAAAGAAAAAGAAAAGAAAAAAAAAAGAAAAAGAAAAAGAGAAAGAGAAAAATAAAAAATAAAATAAAATAAAAAGAAGAAGAAGAAAGAAAAATTTTCTCTCTCTCCTCTCTCTACCTTCTCTCTCCAGTTTCTCTCTCTAGATTCTCTCCCTATTTTCTCTCTAGACTTTTTCTCTTTTTATGAATTTTGTCTCTCTAGAGTCTTCCTCTCTCTCTAATTTCATCACGGACCCTAGGGTAAAATTGAAATGAAAATAAGATGATCTGAGATTGCTCCGAAATTCGTGCGGTAGATCTGATCCAAGTTTGATCCTATTCGAAATTTGTAACACTTGATTCATATTGAGTTACCCTGATAGGACCTCTGATGATCTCGATCATGAGTGCCTCATCGAAAGGATACAAAAGTTTCTCTCTCCACTTTCTCTCTCTACTTTCTCTCTCTAGAATTTTCTCTCTCTTCATGGATTTTCTCTCTCTTGAAGTCTTATGGATCAGTGGAAGATCCTGATACATAGATAAGTCCTAATTTTGATTAATCCTAAGAGAAGTCTTCGATTTGTGTATTAGAATCAATCATCGGTAATTTCTCTATATGTGATTTTTATATTGATCAGGGTTATGAAGAAATGATTGTCTGCATATGATATCAAGTGGAATATTTTGTTAAAGAAATTCATAAGTCAAAGAAGAACATTGATTTCTGTGCTTGGATCAGTTATCGATAAAGGTAAGAATTTTTATACATGATCATCATTATATATGTTATTTTACCGTTGGTTTTATCTCCTTGATTTTGTATCGTTGGATTTGAGATCGATGAATTTGTTATATCTGAGACATTGTTATTTATGTGATTTTGAGCATGAGTATGTTATATCAATACATATGTATCAGCAATTGATGGCATGATTATATGGGTATGACATATTTATTACATTGCAAAATTTGAATTGATTAATGAAGTCAAATATTTTAATTTAATGAAAATGAAAAGAAAGAGAAATATGGTTTGGACTGGCTTTGTCATGTGGAATAGCTTGCCAGGAGCTTATGCCTGGGACAGCCCCCACAGGCTAATGTGGGAAAGAATATGATCCGAAAAAGATCATGAAGAATCTGATCCGAGAAAGATCATGAATGATTTGATCCGAGAAAGATCATGGCCACTTTGATCCGAGAAAGATCATGAATATTTTGATCCGAGGAAGATCACAGAAATCGATCCAAATAAAAGATCATCGCATGATCCTGGTAGTCCAAAGCCAAAGCCAAAGCCAAAGCTAAAGCTAAAGCCAAAAAGAAAAGGATTAAAGATGATGTGATAATAGAAGAAAATAGAAGATAAGACATGAAACAATCGTTGAACAAAATTGTTTCACTTATTAACATATGATGATGCATCTCTTTTAATAAAACAGATAATCTATAAATGTTTGCAGTATTTTGGACAGTGAACATCGACTTTTATGTGTTATTACTTATCTTTATTTTCAGATTATATTATTATATCGGTGTGATATGAAAATTCTTACTGGGCTGTAAAGCTCACACCCCTTATTGTTGAAATAAATTATTATGGTTGATAAGGTTGTAATGATTTTTGCATATTCTTTAGGGCTTGCTCTAAGGAGTGTGCGGCCATCACATATCCAACCCGGGTGTTGGGTTCGGGGCGTGACAATCTCGGATTAATTTTGGAGTGGGCTAGCCCAAATCCTATAAGAAGATAGCCTATTTCTCATGGCAAGTCTTTTTTTTCCTTCCTATGGAATTGGGCCACCCACTCCCGAATCAATCCTAGAAAGTAATGGATATAGCTTGTAATCCTATAATTTAACTGATTTTATTGATCCAATTCACGAATCTAGTAAAATTTTCGATCCATTCATCCAAACAAGCCCTGAGAGTAGGAACTTCTCATTCAACATACTAGAGAAGTTCTCATTTTCCAAAATATAGCCAACCAAATAACCTAAAACAAACCATAATTTATTTCAAAAATATGGAATATCACAAAATATCTTGATCTTGTAGCATATCCAAAATCAACTCACATGATATATTTTTTTAGTTTTTTCTGAAAAAAAAAAAGATAAGAAACTGTTGAATCCAAATATAAGATTCTTTGACTTTGGAATGAGTCACAAAGCAATGAGTTTAATGACTCGTAGTTCACTTTGATGAATTTTAACAATGAGCGCTAATGGAGGAGTTGGAATCTAGTAAAAGCTTTGTAAAAAGTTTACCTAGGCTGGTCTAGATCACAGTTCTTACAATCTTGAGCATGGATTACAATGTCAGTCAACACAATTGATCTAGCGTCGAGAATGTCACGTTATTACGTTACCAGCATGACACCAGCCTTGCACTACTCCGAAAGCTTGGCATGTCGCAATTCCGGTTCATGCCAAGCTTGCTAAACACTGGCACAACACAGTATAATTTCTGTCGTAGAAGTGCGTGGTCCGATGGCACTAACATTATATACCTTAACATTTGACCTTGAGTTGCAAAGGAAATGATTGAGATTAAAATCATTTAAACGGGGAAGGACAATTTTGACTTCTAATCATAACCTATCATGTCTTAATGTCGTAACCTGCTGATATGTCAACGTGTCTTTTTGCTTAATTGCTCATATGAAATAGTCTCAAATGTTTTGAATGCCCAGGCCATGAATTTATGCTTTAAAGTTCTAATTTAATAACTAAGAGCCTAGTTTCAAAGAACTTCAAAAATTAACAAAGAACTTCAAAAATTAAAAACCATAGGAGATTGTTAAGTTTTGTTTAGTCAAGTAGCTGAAAATCATATGAGATTCATGAGTTGAAACTTATACAACCGGCAAAATCAAAGAATTACAAGCTAGATGTGGCCTACATTTATAAATATCCAAAAATAGTTTTGGAGTGGATCTATTCGAATCCTATAAAGAGAAAAAAAAAATATTAAATTTTTTTCAATAAAAAATAAAAAAATTACTGAATTTTTCCCATAAAAATAGAAAAAAAAATTTTGATTTTTTTGTATAAAATAATATATACAAAAATATTGAGGTGGGCATGGATCGAACGCAAGATCTTCAAATTAGTGAGTTGAAAATTATATGAGATTCATTGATTGGATTAGTATAACCAATAAAATCATAGGATAACAGCCTATATTTATAAATACCAAGACTAGTTTTGAAGTGAATCAGACCAAATCCTATAAGAAGGAAAAAAAAAAAAAAAAAGACTTGGTGAAGTTTTTTCCATAAAAAATAATAAAAATAAGAATTAATGTAGTTTTTATCTAAAAAATAGAATTTTTTTTAGTTTTTCTTAAATAATAAATATTAAAATAATAAAAATAAGAATTAATGAATTTTTTTAAAAACTAAATTTTTTTATTTTTTTAAAACAATAAATATAAAAATTTTGCGGTGAGCGTGGATCGAACACGCGACCTTCAGATCTTCAGTCTGACGCTCTCCCAACTGAGCTATCCCCGCAACTATATTAAAATTAAATTATTATTTTATTTTAGAATTATAACTTCTATGTAATCGGGAATTTTAATTTGAATTTCAAATATTAATGGGATGTTAGGAGTGGACCCTCTCTCTTGTCTATACTCTTTTTCTTAACAAATTTGGGCGGATTTTTTCCTTTATTTTCATAAAATTATTAATAATAATAATTAGAGGTGTTCTCATGAATCCACAATTAACAATCTTATATCATGATGCCTCAGAATGTACGTTCGTCATTTGATATTAAGCTAACAGCATCTTTGCAGACCTGAACATGGATCAAAATTTTCATTTTAGAACAACAACATCTGAGAAGGTACTTCTTATATAATCAAGAGCTAAAAACTGTTCTTGTTTCACTAATAATGTGAATTTTATGTACCAAGGATAGGCCCGTATCTGTCTTCTTCCCATTAAAGGTGCAAATGGGTAAGGGAACTTGGATTTTATCCGAACTCAGCCTTATCTAGAGCCAACTCGAACCTGGGATCTGGATGTTATCTAGCAGAATAGGAACTAATGCCACCAAAACCTTAATCAAGTTGCATTGATATCTAGTAGAATGGAACCGATGCCACCAAAACTTGTCTGCAGAGAATAATATTATATCGCATACTGCCACATAGATGTTTTCTTTTCTGAAAATATGATAATGTTTTGGTTATTGGCTCATTTTTTCTAGCTTGTATAATCTATATAATAATAGTAAAGTGATATATGGATATTAGAAATGGCATTCCGTATTGACATATAAGATTATAAGATAATCTTCCACAACGCCACGTATCAAGTTTTCTTTTTTATTTTTTATATTTTTTAAATAAAAAATATAAATATAAATAGTATGATAAAAAATAAAGAATATTTTAAATCTATCTATCTATATCTATATAATAATAGTAAAGCGATACACAAATATTAGAAGTAGTATTTCATGTTGACACGTAGGATTATAGGATAATCTCCAGCAACGCCACATGTCAAGTTTTATTTTTTTATTTTACAAAAAAAAAATTATTTTTATTATTATATAAATATTATATAAAGATTTTATTTTTTAAATATTTATTTATTTTATTATTATATAATAATAATACATGAATATTAGGGTGGTATTTCATATTGATACATAGGATTATGGGATAATCTACTGTAATGCCACGTATCAAATTTTATTTTTTTATTTTTTGAAAGCTTTTTTATTTTATTATTATATAGATATTATATAGAATCTATATAATATCTATCTATCATATAATAATAATAGTAAAGTAATACATGGGTATTAGAAGTAGTATTTCATATTGATATATAGGATTATAGGATAATCTTTCACAACACCACGTCAAGTTTTATTTTTTTAAAGCTTCTTTATTTTAGTTATTTTTGAAATATATATAGAATATATATATTAATAAATTAATAAAATAAAATATTTTTTAAGCAAATATCACATCCTATGCATGGCACGGTGTTATAATGTCATTTTATTTATTTATTTTTGGCACTTCTATCAGTTTCATTGCTCTATATTATTTTTTTTGATGCAACTATTGTATTTTCCAATTTCTATTTTTACAAGCCTTTCTATCGGTTTTGTTGTAGATATCTTGAAGTTGGAATTTACTTTCTTTTATTTTAGTTTTTAAGTTTTAGAGGTGTTTTGATAAGCTGATGGGTTAGATTTTTACTCTATTTTAATTAATAGATATTTTTTATTTTGTGCTTATCCCATATTAATTGTCACAGCAATTTCAAATTATTCATCCAGTATTTTTCCTTTGCATTGGGACTGGTCATCTTAAGGCCCTCAATATCTGGAGAGGTTTCTGGGTGATTTGCCCCTTTGATGATTTTCGAGAAGAGATTGATTTTAAAAGGATAACTGATGAAATCATCCATAAATATCAACCATCAACCACATTCAAACAACCAAAAAAGAACACAATCGTATATTCTGATGAAGATTGAACGATCTAAAATAAAATATTATATGCTCCATATTTTACTATACTTATTATATTCTAAACATCATAAATTATTAATGTTTAAACAATTTCACTGTCCTAGTACATTTTGATCTAAACTATTATTTTGAATATTTGATTTATTTTTCTATTTACTTCAATTAAATTACAAACTAAATTATTATGTTTATGATTTACTTTATGTTGAAATCTATTATTGCGATGGCTATTCTTTTGCATTTGCAAAATTAATAGGCCCGGACATCGCCCGGCCACAATGAGTTTTTAAGTTTTAGAGGAGTATTGATAAGCTAAGGGGCTAGATTTTTACTCTATTTTAATTAATAGATATTTTTTATTTCATGCCTATCCCATATTAATTGTCACAGCAATTTAAAATTATTCATTCCATATTTATCCTTTGCATTCAGGCTGGTCGTCTTAAGGCCCTCAATATCTGGAGAGGTTGCTCGGTGATTTGCCCCTTTAATGATTTTTGAAAAGAGATTGATTTTGGAAAGATAATTGATGAAATCATCTATGAGTGCTAACCATCAACCACATTTAAACAACCAAAAAAGAATGTAATCGTATATTCTGATGAAGATTGATTGATCTGAAATAAAATATTATATGCTCCATAGTTCACTATACCTACTACATTCTAAACATTATAAATTATTAATTTCTAAAAAGTTTTACTATTTTAGTTCATTTTGATCTGAACTATTACTTTGAATATTTGATTTTTTTTTCTATTTGCTTCAATTAAATTACAAACTAAATTATTTATTTATGATTTGCTTTATGTTGAAATATATTATTGTGCTGGCTATTCTTTTGCATTTACAAAATTAATAGGAGTAAAGCGATGCACAGATATTAGGGGTGATATTCCGTATTGACACAGTAGATTATAAAATAATCTCCCGTAACACCACATATAAAATTTTATTTTTTATTTTTTATATTTTTTAAATAAAAAATATAAATATAAATAATATAATAAAAAATAAAGAATATTTTAAATCTATCTATCTATGTCTATATAATCATAGTAAAGTGATACACAGGTATTAAGGATGGTATTCCGTATTGATACGTAAGATTATAGGATAATCTTTCACAATGCCATGTATCAAGTTTTATTTTTTATATTTTTAAATAAAAAATATAAATAGTATGATAAAAAATAAAAAATATTTTAAATTTATCTATATAATAATAATAAAGCGATACACGGGTATTAGGGGTAGCATTCTGTGTTGACATGAAAGATTATAATCTTCTGCGATTCCACATGTCAAATTTTTTTTTTTATTTTTAATATTTTTTAAATAAAAAATATAAATATAAATAATATAATAAAAATAAAAAATATTTTAAATTATTATCTATCTTTCTATCTATATAATAATAATAAAATAATATATGAGTATTTACTAAATGCAGCAACCTTCACTGATTTGGGAGATCATCTTTGAAAAGAAAAACTCTCAGAAATTCTTTTGATCTCATCATGAGATTAATTAGTGATAGCAATCTTTAATGTAAAATATTATCATTACTATCAATTAAATCCCCGCAACACAAGTATTGAGTTCTTGTTGTATATAACCACAATAGTTGAAGGTGCAAATAATGTTTTGTAATCCCAGTGTCTCCTCCTTATCCAAATAAACTCTGATTCTTGATAGATGTGCTTGGCTCGGTTCAAGGTCCACCATAGTTCCTGAAGCTTAAACTGGAAGGAAATTATGAGTCATCATTATGTGAAATAGGTGCCAAAGTTGATTCGCATTAGTCCGTTTGGAACTTTTCTGCTCGCTACATAATCAAGGATTAGTTCTATCCAAAACTCAAAACCTAGATAAAGGCATGGTAGAAGAAAATCGCTGCTCCATTGCCCGGCTTCAAAGAAAGTGACCCAGATGCACTCCAATCTCTATTCATATTAATATCTTTGGAAATATTAGCATTCAACAACTCTTTAATTTAAAGAAAGTTGCTCACCAACAAAGCCTCTCAAATCAAATTCAGACTTTACATAGAATATGGCACACACGAAGAAATATTATCCATCTCCCCTTTTAAATTTCAATAGAAGTTTCTTCAAAAAAAAAAAATAATAGAAGTTGTTGTAGTTCTAATAATAATGTAGAGGGCACTAATAGTTCCACATCGGTTGTGAATCAAGGGAGACTCATGCTTATAAGAAGGAGATCATCCTTCCCACATGAGGTACTTTTTAAAAGATAAAATCATAAGGCCCATGAGCCAAGCAGACAATACCTCACATGTCAAGCCGAGTCCTTGTCCACAATAATGGCACACCAAATAGGAGCCAAGGTCTACTTTAGCTGACTGTGGGACTCTTCGAACTATACACAATCGGAGTCTCTCTTGACTGGAGGGCTCTATTGTGGTTCTAATAATATAGAGGACATCAATAGTCCCACATTGATTGTGAGTCAAGGGAGACTTGCGCTTATAAGGAAGAAAATATCTTGCCCATATGATGCACCTTTTAAAAGACAAAATCGTGAGGCTCATGGGCTAAAGCGGATAATATCTCATGTATCAGACCGAGCTCTTATCCACAACAGAAGTACTCAACACAACTTCGATTGCCAAATAATGAGCAGCTTTAAAATTTATCAAATGTGCATCTTTCCTGTCCATCAATATTAAAGTTTTGCTATCAACACCTTGATCCTTTTCTCCAAAGCTGCTTGCCTGCTTCTGCTATGTAATTTAGATCTTTTACTACAAGCAGGTTTGCAGCATAGGACAGTTCCCCTTCTATTCCAAGGGAAAGGCTCTGGTAAATGTATATGGTGAATTTAATGAAAGAACTCAATGATAATATCCTGCAGTTTTAACTCCGTCATCCATCAACCATGTCTATTTCCCTTCTAATGTGAATAAGCCTCATGTTTCAGAATATGAATTACCAATCAGATTGCTTTTCACCTTTACCGTCTGCAGAGTGCTTCTAGAAAAGTTTAAAATCCAGCACAACTACTGGGAATAGTATCAGAAGTTTCAAATTTTACCATCGCCATGTGGACCTAGTTGCGCTGGTCATACACATCACCTGTTTCATCCTTTTGGCGTATTGCAGCTTACCATTCACTCTCAGGAGCTTCAGCTTAAGTTATATTATGTTTCTCAACTGAATCTTTGCTCCCTTGTGTGAGCCACAAGGCATGCTGTTTTTTATTGCGGTGAAGGTCGTACCTTACCTGCTATGGCAAACACCAAGTTGAAGAACCATGTTATGGTTTTCAGCTGCCTGCAAGTTGGAGACCCATGTTATGGACAGGTAAGCATAATTTGAAATTAACTCTAATCGTTGACTTCATTGCTTGTATGGCTGAGCATATGTCAGGTTCGATCAAGTTGAGAGAAAAATTTCATCCAATCAAACCCAATCGGATTGAAGAAAATTTAACCTACTATCGACCATTTATCATGTATCAACTGTAAATTGTTTGAAACCGAAGTGAATGGTTTGTAGCGGATTCGGATGGGTTGTATCGATTTGGACTTCAATGTTAACCCAATATTGATTTTAAGTCCAATGCTGACCCACTTAAGTTTATTTATTTTTTTTATCAATTTAATGCAAAAAAGACCTAAACTTTATAAGTTACAAATTTTGAACTTATTTTTTAACATGTATAAACAAAACAGAACTAGAAAAGATTTACTCATCTAAAGCTTTTACTTTAGAATCATCTCAAATTGATATGCTTTCATCAATAATTCAACATTAATATTCTGGTGAATCCAAATAGGTAATAAGATATTTTTTAGAATGAAGTATTGAAGTCTAAACAATGTTATCCCAAAAATAAAAGTGAGTTTATGAAATACTATGTCGGTTGGGTTCGATTTCATACAGGTTAAAAGTGTAGGAACTGAATCCGACCATAAATAACCGATTTTTTACAAATCCTGATCTGATTCTATCCGATTTATATCTTTTAACCGATTGAAACTGATATTTATTGGGTCGGATTGGGTGGGTTTCTTTGGATTTTGATTATTCAGCCCTAGTTGCTTGAGAAATAAAAATCTAAGTTGATTCTTTATTGCAATGAATCTCTAGAGGTATGTCTTGCACCATAACCTGATCCACAGATTCGAGGATCTAATTGAAATCTAGTTTGCTGGTTTTTTCTTTTCCTTCGTTCACAAAGCATGCATACTGCAATACCATCATTATTTAACCTGCAATTATATGTAACGTTACATGTGCAGGCAGAAAATTGATGCTTAACAATTCTAAATTAAGTGATGTTATGGTATCATTAATTGTGCTCGAGAGGAGTCATGTCATGTGTGCTACCAAAATGAGAGACTGTTTGCTGGAATCTTAGTGGTCAAAGGAGTTAAGCTAGGGGTTCTGAATTCTGTGGGCGTTCTGAGCATTAAAGGTATGAGGGAGCAAGTTCTAATCAGACCCGTCTGACCTGAGGGCTTGTTACAAGAAGATGATAATTTTTTTAAAGAAGCCGTGGCTGCAGGAGACTTCATTTCTAGCACAACCAGTTGCCAGAGAAGTGTCGAGAAAGATGTCTCACTTCAAAAAGCATGTTTTTTTTTTTTTTTCCCTTTCCTTTGAAAGATGTAGCTGATGATTTCATCTCATTTCTCTAATGTTATGGTCATAAATCATTTACGCCATCCATTTAATTGCTGATTTACTTTGTATTAATTAATTCCACTTGGTATCATTTGAGCAAAGTTCCAGTTGGTATTTTATGTAGAATTAAACAACACACACATAAAAAAGACAGTGGTTTGCATGTAATCCAAATGGTTGAGACGTGCAGGCGATATGTCAACATATGCATATATTGAAGCTTGGGATGTCAATGCAATTACTATTTGATATCTTACGGATGGTGAATTTGTGGACAGAAGGGTGGACATTTTTTAATTAGTTTTGCGTATATCAATGGAAAATGATATAACCAGTGCAATGGTGATGTCAATGCTTCATCTACCAGCTTTCCTATAAATATCTCCATCCAACAAAGTTAATGTTTTTTGAGCTAATGGTAATTGTTAAGGAACGAGATTGGAAGACTTGAATAGCGTTTGAGCTCTACTTTAAGCTCAATGAAATGCTGCCCACGCCACAAGCGTAGAGAGTGGACTTTGAGATGTTGACATTAGACTAATTAATCTTATCACCATGTCAAGCCACCGCATTGAATTCGAGCTTCTGCGTCGCAGATTAGAGGCAGAAATTTTTAAATAATTTATGATTAACTTGTGATAATGGTTTTATGAATTTTCCATGTAAGAGGCCATGGGGACCACAGCCTCTTGGAATCGTTTCTCTTCATTTCCGGTTTACCAAATCAGTTGTCTTTATATTTTTTTCAAAAAGAAGATGCTTAGAAAAAGTTAAATATTCACCTCGAAAGAGAAGTTAAATAATATTGGGACAATTTTCTTAAAAGCTTTGTTTCTAAATCAGTATTCAAAACATTCATGGCAGACTGGTAATATAATTCTTCTCCTCATCTCCTTTCATAGATACGAAAACTATTTTATGGTAGAGATATCTCAGGATGGTTTCATTCATTTGTGAGTTTTCTCTTAAGTAAAAAGACAAGATGCATTGGAATATGCTCTGTCGGCTGAATTTACAAGGGTTCTTAAGAAAAATAAAATAAAATAATGCAGGAAATTTCCCCTTGTTATGCATATAAAATATTATGTGCATAACTGGATAGTACTTTTTTTTAAAAAAAAAAAAATTGTACCTATGGAATTAAACTGCCCAATACCCACCCTTTCAAAGGATAAAGAGCAAAATAAATCTTGCATTAGAATATGATATACAATAAAGACAAGCACTGCATCACAGTATTTGGATAAGACACTCGATAAGCCGCATGTGACGATTCCGCCCCTCTCAAGCAGCCAATTTTGACTTTGTTGATGGTGACCTGAAGCTGCGTCGAGCCCCCACAAAGATGACCAAAGACCGATTCTTTAGTACTAATTAGGAATCCGTGCTTGGGCTTCTAATACTGACCGTAAACACAAATTAGACCTTAATTAACTAAAATAAAAGAATTAGATAAAATAATTGGAGTTGTTTTTTTTTTTTTTTTTTCTTGTTCAATGGTAGAAATAATAAATAAATACTTGGATTCCTGTCAAAATTTGTGACTGAAGAGAAGGTCAGCCTACTAGGGTTTAGCCACGCATTCAAAGGAGCGCACTTATTTGAACTCTGCGGATGATATCCAGAATTCAGTGCACCCTATCTCATATCAATGCATGCGTCTGGTTCAGGTGGAAATGAGTTGGTGTGATTTGGATCAGAAGGTGGAGATTTGGTCTCCTGCTCATCCTACACATACATGATTTGGCTGCATTGTAGTACCAGATTGCATGGTCATACATGACTAGTTCATGTCTTATGGTTCTTCTGGTGGGATCAAGATATTTTAAAAGAATTTGATCATGGTTAGCATGGGAACTTTCCTCATCTTTCTTTGTTCAAACTGTGGGCCTGAACCTGAGAGGGGTTGTCCATTGACCAGAACAAGGGGGTGGTCCTTGATACTATTAAACTAGCAGACACTTGCCCTCCTTATTTTGGAACAGCCAATAAGAGTTTGATTTGGTATTGAATGTCTTTCATGACGTAGGCTATTGCTTTCCAATATGGAATGCTCCTCTTATTTTATTTGGCTAAAGGGATCGGAGCATATGAATAATAGGATAATGTATCAGCTGAAGCTGAAAGAGAATTTATTTTCTCTTTAATTTAAAAGGAACTTGGAAAACTGTCATCTCTATTGCTCGCCATTCCTTCTCTGAAAGTCTATAAGCCTAATTTTGGTTGGCGTTCTGAATGTGACCCCTGAAGTCAGACCCAAAGGTTACCGTTTTGTTCAAATATTTATTGAGGCAGAGCAATACTTCTGAACAGCATCCAATTTCCACAGTTTTGAAAACAGAGTGCTGATGTAAGGCATGGTTTCTTCAAGACAGCGACTAAAATGCATCACTAAAACCTATGTTCTTGTTGAAATGATGTATTTGTTAACCTGCAAATGAACCAAGACCCAGAACATCTTCAAGCCAAAAAAATTAAGAAAAGAGCTAAATTTGTAAAACTTCAAGGCATTTCTTGGAGAGGGGGTTTCCATAAATGTTCAGCATTTGCATAATATCAATTAATCCATGAAAACTTTGGTTTTGCATCTTTAACTAGTTGGCATCACTTCTATTTCAATGCTTGATATATGATACAAGCATGCAATAAGGTTACATCACAATCTTCATGCACAATCTAAGCTTTCATCGATGCTGAGATGTTGACATCAAAATACATCAGCATGTCGTATTTATTTACTAAAGATACATTTTTATTATTTATCTCGTATATGTGGGAGGAAACTACAGCTAAGGAGGAGGGTATGTATCAGAAGAGAGATTAGATCTATCAATTCTTCTTTTCATGAGATCACAACCATTGGTGATTCCATCATATGCGTTGCATATGCACATCATAACATGGATCCATAGCATTTCCATGCATGTCAAATTTGGTGCAATCAACAAAAGGTGAAAAATCCAATATTAGGATCCTCAAATGTTATGGATGATTTAAAGCTATTGGCTTAAGTTTGTTGCAATAAATTGAAAGTTCCTCCTCTAGTTGATGGATGATAACCAAACCACAATCAGCTTTAAGATGCACACAAGTTCCTGAATGTAGTTAGCACATATCTTAAGCCTAACAATATATATCAGCATGTGTGGTCGAGAATCAGAGACAATATGTTTCTTTGAGTGATAAAGTGAGTTTACAAGTGTAAGTCGCACGCTAGTTGAATATTTTAGATGAGCTCTTACTGATAGGGATCAAATGATGCGCATCTTGGTCTAATTATACATTGTTATGATTGGAATGTTCACATCCTTTCTAGTTAGTAGAATTTTTTAGAAAATTGTAGACAGCATTGCAGATGGTGCAGTGCTTGAAAATTAAAATTCTAAAATTTATTGAGTAACATAACTAGGACCATTTACATATATATAACTTGACATAGACTCATTTAATGAATTCTAAATTAACTTACAGATGGATATATGCTAAGATCTACCAAGTTTGTCATGTCCATATATACATTTTCCCCGCCCATTTTAGATACTTAAAAAATTAACTTAGATGTTGCTTCTAAAATGTCAATATATGAATATCGGCTCTCTTCATAGAGAAGCTTGGACACCTCACCTCTAAGAATTCATCCTTCAAGAGGTCAAAAAAATAAATATAACCATCCTTCATGATAGATACTCAAGACCAACTAAACTAAAACATGAAATGCTATTGGTTGTTTAAACTTCAAGTCCAACATGATGCAAATATTGCATAAAATAGTCATTACCTTAATTTAGATCCTTGGGATTATATGACCAACTGAAAAAACTTATCATGCTAGGCCTTTTTTTTTTTTTCCAAACCTTAAGAAAAGATAGAGAAATAAAACTGTTATGGTCCTCTCATATGAACCTAAATTGTGGATTTTAGCTAAAAAAATGAATATATAGAATCTATTATTTTCATATTTTCTTAATTGCAATGCGATGATGCCCTAATAGTTCATTCCTATGCTGAGATCAAATGAAAAACAATAAATAATCAACTAATCAAGAAAGATAGAAAAAATATAATTACTTTTACAGCCCTATATTTTGAGCAGCTTTGCATCCCGATTTCCATTCCCATGCAGCACAACCTCTCAAATCCGAGAAATTATTAGATAGACTTAGTCTATAATAAATAAATGCTATAGACTAAGCCAATGAAAAAATACCACAGCAATACTTTGAGATTATTAAACAAGTGTAATGAGATGGTAAAGCAGGTGTATTGAGGCAGTGGCAGCTGCTATAGTTTTTTTTTGTTAACTTAGTCTACTGTTGCCACTAGTCTTCCAGCAAAAGTCAACTTGGTCAGGAAAAGGATGTGGCTGGCATTGAGCGGTTATGATTTGACCTACAAAACAGGTTCCTAACAGGAGTTGATTCCGACAGATCCTCCGATACTCAAATCAAAAAATTAGAAAATAGAAGGAAATGAGCAAGTAGAAAGAGAGATGAGCTGGCTTGGAGGAGTCTTTCTCAGACTACAGAGTAGGAGGTCGTCTTCTTTGTCGATTGAGGCTTCTGGATCAGCTAAGTCGACTTTGTCTCTCATTCTAAGCTATGTGAAGGAGGTTGAGGTGGTGCTGGCGGAGGCACCTCTTGAGATGCTGCATTAGCCTATTGTATTGCTTGAACTACCTAGTGAAATTTTGCACCTGCTGAACGAGCCGGTCAAATTGGTCAGGGTCACCCCATGATGGGCTATGAGGAAGGTGGTGCTCTTGATTGTTGAATCGAAACCTCAGTGTTGGTAAGGACCTCAGTGGTCAGACATTGCATCTTAACTAACCTTCAGACAATGGTGTTAAAATGACGCAACAAGGTTCCTTTACACAAGGCCATAGGATTGGTTGGTTGTTCTTTTCCAAGTATGAGCTGTGAATAGGCCCCTTCCTCTAGCATCAATCTGTTGTCACTAATTTTCTAATAAAGATCGGCTCGATTGAGGAAAGGATATGGCTGGCATTGGATGGAGATGACTTACCTGCAAAACAAGCTTCTGATCGAAGTTGGTTCTAATAGAGACTCTCTGACACTCAAGTCAGAAAGCTAGAGAACAGGAGGGAATGAGCGAGTCGAGAGAGGTGAGAGTACAGACTAGGGGTCCCATTTGGCCCTCTATTTACAGACAAGGACGGAGATGCCATAAAGAGGAAGGAGAATCAGATTGTTACCTCTGCATTATCGGACAAGATATATCCATTATTTTTTACCTTATCCGCCCGTGGTGAGCTCGGATTGATCAGGACCGAAGAGCCCAATGAGGACAGCCTGAAGGGTGTTAATTGATTCATGACGGTGGAAGATGAAGCACTGATTTTTCTTGGAGGACTGTGGATCATATTCTTATTGGCATCTGGGTCGATTTGAAGATAATCGGATTTGATCGACGTCTAACCGATCTAGAGGTAATCGGATCTGATAGGCTTCTAACCGATTTAAAGATAGTTGGATTTGATCAATGCATGACCTATTTGAAGATGGACAGATCTGATCGACATCTAGTCAATCTGAAAATGATTGGTCTGGATCTAGTCAGCATCTGACCAATCTAGAAATGATCGACCTATGTCTAGTCTTTAGAAGCTTGGCCTTTAGGGGCTTAACTTTTTGGGAACTTGGCCTCCACTTTGGTTTCAAATTTGGTGACTCGATCTCGGGCTTGGTAGATTGGCCTCGGACATCATTTCGATTTTGACTTCAGGCTTGGTAGCTTGATCTTTGGCACACCTCGATCTCGATATCTCATGGATTCGATAAGCTACGAAAAAGAAATAGAATGGTAAAAGTGGATTTGAGAGCCTCTCATTATGAGATTTATGGGCTATGGGTGTTTCTTCCTTCCAGAGCATATCTTTTTGAGATCTCTTTAGTTCTGTGTATATAGACGAAAAAGCACGGATATTTGGAGGCAGAGGAATTTCTATAACCTCCTTTCTTATTTGGATTTATCAAGAATTCAAATTTGAATTCATATTTTCTCTTGCCACATGTCCATTATTCATGGTGAACGGACTGATTTCCTCTCCATATCATCTATCAATAAAAAATATACTACTGTTGTTCTACCAAAATAAATAAATAAATAAATATTAACTATTGTTGCACCAACGGTGAGCTGAATCTTTCCAGATTCCCCCGTTGCAATGTCTCGCAGACAATCCCCACAAATTTTTCCCAGGACGAGTCATTCACCACCACTCTTTGGTGCATTTCACATGCTCAGCCCATCAAAAACGAAAGAGGGAAATGGGTGTATTTTAACTAAACACACGACGCTGCGAATTATACAGTCCTCCATTGCCATTATACTAGGAGGAGAAAACCACGCTTGATTTCTTTTTGTCGCTTTTCCGCCCTTTAAGCCTATAAAAGGGACCCCTAACCCTTTCTCCCTCCCCCATATTCTCTCCTCTCGCTTCCGATCCCTCTGACTCGTTCCCTTCCCCAGCACGATTCCAGCGAGATGTCAACCCCGGCGTGCTCGGCATCGGACCTGGCCCCGCTCCTCGGCGGCGCCGGCAACTTCTCTGCTGCCGCGGCAGCGCAGTATATCTGCAATCAGTTGGATACGGTTGCGCTCCAACTCCAAGACGCCGCCTCCGCCATCGACACAACCTACCTTCTCTTCTCTGCCTATCTCGTCTTCGCCATGCAACTAGGCTTCGCCATGCTCTGCGCAGGATCTGTCCGGGCTAAGAACACCATGAACATCATGCTCACCAACGTCCTCGACGCCGCCGCCGGTGCCCTCTTCTACTATCTCTTCGGTTTCGCCTTCGCCTTCGGGGCCCCCTCTAACGGTTTCATCGGCCGCCACTTTTTCGGCCTCAAGCGCATCCCCCAGCAGGGTTGGACTACTCCTACTTCCTCTTCCAGTGGGCCTTTGCCATCGCGGCCGCCGGGATCACTTCCGGCTCCATCGCCGAGCGCACTCAGTTCGTCGCCTACCTTATCTACTCTTCCTTCCTCACGGGCTTCGTTTATCCAGTCGTCTCCCACTGGTTCTGGTCCAGCGATGGCTGGGCGTCCCCCTCCCGACCGGTCGGCGAGTCCGTCCTGTTCCATTCCGGCGTCATCGACTTCGCCGGATCCGGCGTGGTCCACCTCGTCGGCGGCGTCGCCGGCCTCTGGGGTGCCCTCATCGAGGGCCCCCGCATCGGGCGCTTCGACCACACTGGCCGGTCCGTGGCGCTCCGCGGCCACTCCGCCTCCCTCGTCGTCCTCGGTACCTTCCTCCTCTGGTTCGGCTGGTATGGCTTCAACCCGGGTTCCTTCATCAATATAGACAAATCCTACGGCCCGACCGGGTCCATCCACGGGCAGTGGTCCGCCGTCGGCCGCACCGCTGTCACGACCACCCTCGCGGGCTGCACGGGGGCGCTGACCACCCTCTTCGGGAAGCGCCTCCAGACGGGGCACTGGAACGTGATCGACGTCTGCAACGGCCTCCTCGGTGGATTCGCGGCGATCACCGCCGGGTGCTCCGTGGTGGACCCCTGGGCGGCGGTGATCTGCGGCTTCGTGGCGGCGTGGGTGCTGATCGGCCTGAACAAGTTGGCAGCGAAGGTGAAGTTCGACGACCCCCTGGAGGCGACGCAGCTCCACGGCGGCTGCGGGGCATGGGGGATCATCTTCACGGGCCTGTTCGCACGTGAGAAGTACGTGAACGAGGTGTATTCAGGGCGGCCGGGGAGGCCGTACGGGCTCTTCATGGGAGGAGGAGGGAGGCTCCTTGGGGCGCAAGTCGTTCAGATACTGGTGATCGCTGGATGGGTGAGCTGCACGATGGGCCCCCTCTTCTACGCGCTGCACCGCATGGGGCTGCTCAGGATCTCGGCGGAGGACGAGATGGCCGGGATGGATCTCACGCGCCACGGGGGCTTCGCCTACGTCTACCAGGACGAGGGCTCCGGCAGGGGCGAGGATGCCACCGGCGGGTTCGTGCTCAAGTCTTCGAACGTGAGGGTCGAGCCCAAGCCCACCAATCAGGTTTAGCTATGTTGTTCATCCATTTCCAGTTTTTTTTTTTTTTTTTTTTTGCTTTTCTTTTTCTAAGTTTTCTTGCTTCATGTAATTCGATAGTTTACTGTAAGCCCACAAAAACAAATGTATTATATATATTTGGGGGCATATATGGAGATCGTATGGTCAACGTGGTGAATGGGTAGGTGGCAGCTGGGTGGGTTGGTGGATATTAGGTTATGGTGCTTTTCATTTTATTTTCCTTTCCGGTTTGTGGTGGACTATAATTATTAGAATTATGTGGTGGGAGAATTATAGAGCATGTGTTTGTGTAGGAAAATGGTATGGAGGGAGATGACTAGTGGATAAAGATTGAGTGATCATGTGATCGTTTGAGGATTTTTGTCATGTGAAGTGGTGGTGATTTATGGATCTTGTGTTTTGCTTTGTCTTTCCGGTTGCTTTCATATGCTTTCTGGGCTTTTTTTCTTACGTGTTTTGATGTCGATTGAATTATTATTTAACACCATTCCCTGTATCTCCTTTTTCTTTTGAAATTTGGTTATTAGAATCGAAGCGTAGCCACAAGTTCAGTGCTCAACAAAATGATAATTGGATTCAGTTTTTCTTTTTAGAAAAAAAAAAAAAAATCAAATCCTGGAAGAATTTCTTTGAATAGTTCAGGATCTAAAAGTTAGCAGAAATTGTTATATTTGCAAACTTTTCATGTGATAAATATGATAAGAGGAGGTGAAGTTTTAATCAAGGAAGAGAGAGAGAGAGAGAGAGAGAGAGAGGGTAACAATAAAGCTGAGTGACAAGAAGGCACGGTTCCTGTTCGTCCAAAATGAGGATTGATGGAGAATGTGTGGTCGTTTGCTTTCAGAATCTCATTTGTGGGGCAGAGCGGGCGTTGAGGGATAGATTCTGGAAGAGAAAAGGAAGGTCGACAGGAGCAGGATTTTTCAAAGATTGTGGTTGTGTTGTCTCTCTCAACGACTTGGGCAATGAGAAGTCCTCCACAGTTGTGTCACAAGCGGATACGATTTCTCAAACAGAACGGCCAAACAGCACGCCGGCTTCGGTTGTCTCTTTAGGCCAAATGAATGATTTCCTTCTTTCTATGACGTGAACGGTTAGATAATGCAATATCTCGTGGAAAAAAAAGATCAATTATTTTTTCTTGCAAAAGATACAATCCGAATCCATTTACCACTATGTAAAGCATAAATAAGATTCTCTATTCCCAATTTCCAAAATTATGATCTTACTCTAAAAGGGGTAACAAATAGGTTGGCAGAATTCACGATGAAAATATAATGGTTTTTTAAATCCTACTAAAAAGCTTTCTTATTTAAACACTTCTACCATTATTTTAAACTTCCATTCATGTTGGTCTGAGTTGTTTATATTTTTTTCTATTTTTTTATTGACTTGACTGCTCTACATAGCTCTTAAATAAATACAACTACTCGCATCCGTCAACAATGTCCCAAAGAAACTTTAGTAATACAGATGAGGTCTTCCAATATTCTGACAGACGCTGGTGAGCAAAATGCTTTACAGTAGATGAAGCAATGTTGTATTTAGTCCTCCAAATATCCATCAACAATGGAAGATTAGACTTCTGATTATGAGGATGATTGTTCTTGGATCACTCAGATCCTCTCATGCAGCCTTTAATTCATCCAATGGGACTTGTATTAAATAGAGAAGAATCACATGCGGCCATAAAAGAAGACTTGAAATCCCGAATGACAAAACTTACTCCACGTACCTGTTTTTCTCCACACTCTTATTGAAGTTGATTTTTGAAAAATTAGATATTTTTTCATACATTCATCGATGCCACAGAGAAAGTAGAAGAACTTCTACTGATTCTGCTAAAAATCCAACCTGCTTGCATACCCAAAACCCAAGAAAGAAATTGTGGTTTCTATTCTTCCCCACCCAAATCCCATAAACAAGGTGGTGATAAAGCACCAGATTGACCACAGCCGTACAGATATAAACCCAACTAAAGCTAAGATTTCGTTACCTATAAGGGCGGCAGTAAACAAAGAAAAAAAAATTGGAGAAAAACTCTATTTGCGATCTCGGTTTCAAATTCTGATTCGGTAACAGTCAATCTAAGTGATGTTGTTCTGAAGGACACCTTTGTCGTGGCCTGAGGCGACTTACGGGAAGTCTTCTTCCTTCCAGCTTCCCGCCTGAATTTCCTGACAGCTGTCAGGTGCCAACCATGCCGATATCTCTGACAAGATAGGAAGCTAATAAATATGAAAGGAATGGAGGTTTACAAGCAGGGCCGGCCCTGGGACAGATCAAACTGGACGACCGCCCCAGATTTCAGATCTAGACCTTGTATTGATGTTCCAATAAGGTGCAAGAATGGCTTTCTACAATATTATAACAAGAAAAATAATTAAATAGATTAATGATGGGTTTTATATACTACTTAACGAATATATCTATAAAAAATTATTGCACGTAGATTAATTTTTCAATGATAATTAATATTTAAAGTATGTTAATTTTTAATAGAGAAGGTCTCATTTTTTCATTTAGTCCTAGGTCTAAAAAATGTCAGGACCGGCCCTGTTTACAAGATCCTGGATTAATATAACAAACACAAGCTGAGATATTAATATATGATTAACTAATGATTAAAATATTATTTTTAAATTTTGAAAAGCTAAAGAAATCATATATAATACTTTTATATCATAGGTACGATATATTGAATTATATAAATTTATATGATATCAATTCCAAAATTTATTGTACCAATCGATATTATATTCCATTGGCATGGCACAAGCAAACTATACTAACATTTGATACACCTTATTGTCTCATACCATACCTCATATTGAGACAATCAGATCTGCTCCTCCCGATTCACTGTCGGTCTCCCCACAATATATCGGCAACAGATAGTAGACCATCAAAGCCGGACAGTCAAAGAAAATCCGATTCAACTATATCATCTACAAAGCTCATCATCCGACGTTCTCTCGACATCATAGATACGAACAGCGAACTATCAATCGATAAGCCGACTGACCGTTGGTAACTTTCAATCGACTTCTCTGACGGCTACAAATAGATCATAACGACTCGATCAACTATATGATCAATGGCCAATCGGTATATCAGAGTCACTGACTGGTAGTCAGTCAATATATCAAAAGCACCGACATACAATTGATACACCAAGATCACCGACACATAGTCGGTATATCAAAATCTACAGTTATGATATCATAATCTTGGGAAATTACTCTACACCACGACTATTAGTGGACATAAACTATCCACTAACTTTATGATCATGACCCGATAATAGAAGTTAACTACCTTTCCGTGCCACAATAAGCGAAATCCCACGTGTTCGACGGTTGCACCCAGATTACCTATAAAGGAGAGGTAAGGGGAGAGCATTGATAAGAAGCTTCTAGACTAAATTCTGTCAGATTCTATTCTAAAATATTTTCTATTCATTACTCTCTATTGACTTAAGCATCGGAGGATCTCCGTTGAACACAATTCCAATCAGTGAACTTCTTTTACAGGTTGCTCTTCACCGAAGTTAGGTACAATCAAAGATTGGCCGCAACACCTCATATTTACATTATAATAGGATGATATCATTATGAAGTTCATTATCGAAATGACAAATTTTGTATTAGTCAATATATAAGTAATATTGTAGGGATCCCTTTTTATTGTGCCAATATTCGAGCTGAGCCAAAATAAACCAATCCCTTCCTTGAAATTGCCTTTATTGGTTGTAACATATATAGAAGTTTTTTTTTTGGTACAGATATATAAGTTGAAATTATGTTTAATTGGTATAAAGCATTGACTATTACTAAAGCATTATTAGTTGTAATTGAAATTAATGATAATAAAAGTACAATGATTTTTTTACCTAAGCCATTATTCATCAAATGAAGTGATTTTTCTTTTTAAGTTGCATGAAGTTTGAATTTATAGGAAATTATTATTTTAAGATGAGCAATGAAATGAATGCAATTATTTCTCTTAGAATTACACACATATTTATAATAGATACATAAATAGTATAAATCGATGAATTTCTAATAATTAAAAAATATAAGTAATTTAGTAAGTACAAAATAAATGCTAATTAAAAGGTTCTTATGTACTGGATTTGAATCCAAAGTAGCCTAGTAGGTAGAGGTGTGCGAAGAATCAGTCGAACTATGAATCCGACCCAAAGCAATCTCTTTGATTCAGTTTATATTGATTTTTTCTTAATTCTGTTTGATTTTGGTTTGAGAAATTCATGAAATGAAAAAATTTGGCTCGGTTTCAATTTAAGTTTTTAAAAAATAGATTCTAAACAATCAAATCCGATGCAACCTAACCCATACAAATACATACAAATATATATTCGAAGCAATTTGATCCAACCAAACACAATCCATCTCTCTCTCTCTCTCTCTCTCTCTCTCTCTCTCTCTCTCTCTCTCTATATATATATATATATATATATATATATATATATATATAAAATAGAATTTTTATGTTTAGACTTGGTTCAATCCATTTAATCCAATTTATTGAACATCAACCCTATATAAAATGAAGTTTTTTATGTTTTTACGTAGCCCAACCCATTTAATTTAGTCCAATCAATTGAATATTGGACCTACATAAAACAATTTTTTTATGTTTAACCTTAACCAAGCTTATGTAACCAGTCCATTAAGTATCAATGTGATGAACCGAACCAAATTTAATTTAATTTTTCAGATCATTTACAAATATTTTTTTATAAATGATTGGCTCAATTTTGATTTCGATTTTGCAAAATCAATTTAAACCAATTTAGTTTCAAATTTAGCTATTTTTGCTCCCATGCAATCCATGCACGCCCTTGCCAGTGGCAGCATCTTCACTTCGCAGCCAACCTAAACCACGCCCAAATTCCCTCCAAGCAAAGGAGAACAAGATTAAATTTTTTTGTAAAAAAAGCATGAAGAGAGGTATTGAACATGCAGCAGCTTCGCGACCTGGGTCACTTCATTATTCTTCGATACCCACCCAAAAGCCGATGAAGGTCAAACCGTCCACACAAAGGAGAAAGTTAATTATCAACGGTAGGCAGTAATGGCTCCATGCGTCCCCTTTTAAATTCCCGTTTTGTACTGCAGGAGATCTTTATACACGCACTCGTCGTCCATTAGCGGACGATACTTTCCTTTGTACTTTCTGCAAGACCGTTGACAAGCTAAGTTAACCATCTTTCAGTGATCCCTACAATGATGCAGGATCGAATTGAAAAAACGACAAAGACCATTATCACGATGATGATACCACTTTCCAGAAAGCATGCCACTGCACCAAAACACGGGCCCGCGTGGTTTATATTTCTTCTCTCTTATAGCCCAGTTTCATTAGTGGTAGAATTTTTTTGTCGGTGAAATATTTTTACTAAAAAATTAATATCTAAATTTATGATATCTGAAAAAATAATTTTATATTTTTTTATTAATAAATAATTTTATATATTTGATTAATTATGAGAGAGTGATATATTTTAAAATAATTTATGTTTAATTGAACATCTATTTTTCTAAAAAAAATATAAAATACCTATTATATCTTTAATAGAAAAAGATATCTTATCCCATTGAGTATTAAAGCTTAAGAGTATTTTTGAAAAAAAAAATATCTCAATCCACAGTAGATGAAAATTGAATTGTTTCATGTCCCACATAAACAATTCTTTCCCTTTAGGGTCTAGTTGGAAAGGATAGTAATGTCCCAAATCTTATAGGATCAATGAATCCTACAATAAAAATCCTATTTCCATTCTTGGTCACTATATGGCTGGTTGAATCATAGGACAATAGAGTGGTATGAAGTTGCAAATTCTATGGAGAAAAAATATTGGCGGGAGGAAGTGGTTAGTCCTATGGAGAAAAAATAAAGCATGGTTTGGAGGTTGGCATAGGTGATCTTATGGGTGACAAAGTTCTCCCCATGATGAGGGCTCTCGTGGTTGAAGAAGATACTATCCAAACATAAGGATAAAATTAGTTACACAAAATTTTTCTTTAAATAGGATTTCATGCATAATTCAAAAACTATATCATATCATGAATTTTATCCTAATGTTGTAAATCCTAGGCACCCAAACAGGCATAAAATATACAAAATACATTTTCATAAGAAAATTACTTTTCCATCACTCTCTTCTGAAAACTCAAACCAAACATGAGATATTTCTCTCTACTTTTTAATTGACCTCACTTTCCCTCTTTTTCCTGCGACCTGAACGAGCCCTAATAGGATGGTGTTGTTTACAAGTAGTATCTTGAACACTATGAACTGATGACCCTTCCAAAACCAGCAACAGATATTCAGCTGTATCAGCCTTTTGAACACTATGAACTGATCAATCTCTAAAATTTCAACCAGAAATGTTAAAGATGGCAAGGATTGTCTGGTTTGTGGGCCCAGCACTAAAACTCTTAATATTGTCTTGAATTGCTGCAGAGTAAATAGGGTTAAGCAACTCAAAATGCAGTCATCAAAAGATCCTAAATAATCATATATAAAACTGCAAAACAATCAATGACTTATTGAATGAACAATAGATACTTTTAAGATTGTACCTGCAGGTGTTCGCCACGGTTACTTGCGATTAGATTTACCCTGGCGCTTGTCTGGTTTGTTGCCAAGCACAGTGGTTACTCATAATACTTTTGGATTTGCACACAGACAAAAATTCATCGGATTAAAGGTCTCAGGATTCATTGCATATACCTTGCTTGACATACTTAACAAAGATATTCAATAGTAAAGCAGAAAAATCTAAAAGCTGATGATTTCTAGAGGATGATTTCGATGATTAACAGATCTAGAGGTGTTCACATCAGTTCCTCTGTCTTGTTTGTACACCACAGGACTATAATGTGAAGATTGCAAGCAAAAGAAGGTAGAAGGCCCATAACACTTCAAGAAGGCACTTAATATTAGCAGATAAGTTCTCAAAAAACATATTAGCAGATAAATAAATCACCTGGTGTGCAAATTTTAGTCTTTTAATTTTCCACAGAAACTCAAAAGGCCTTTGTCACCTTTCCCAATCTCAGATCCAGATGTGCTTATCAGACTCTGGTGCCCTACAAGAAAACATAAGTTAACATTGCATATTTAGGTCTACTTTGTTATAGCTCTAGCATACATACAGGATTTCTGACGTTAGTTATTCCAGCACTTATTTCAACTGCTTCTGCAACTATTATTGTGAAGAACGGATCAGAAGGAAAGCATTAAAAATAAAGTGCACAACAGTGAAAGAATATGGTACACTTTGTAATTTGCCAACCAGATATGGTGTTTGAGAGCTACTACTGAAGTTATGACACGAGTGCTTTCAAAGTATGCCATGTGGCAAGCTGGAAAGAACAAGTAGATATCTCTCCTGGCCAAAGACTTTGATCTTATGAAAACCACAATATGTGATGTAGACTAATCCTGCAGCTCCCATGTAGATGATTACTTTCAGAGAAGTCGTTTGATTCATAGTACAAGACATGCAACGGAATGAAACCACTCCATTGCTCTAGTTCAGTTGACATCTCAGAACAAATTGGTTCATGTCCTTTCAGGAAAAACAACCGTAGCTGGTTCATTTATTGTTTAGACTCTGCACATACTTCATGACCAAATAAAACCTAAACCTAGCAAAGGTTCTAAAATCACTTGTTTTAACAACAAATCCACATTTTTCTCATGAAAGTAAAAGATGCTGCATCAACATACACTCAAGGGTCAACTTGATATTGAATTTCTTTGCCCTTATATGAATATAGAGAAGCTGGGTTCCGAAAAAATTGCATAAGCACATAAAAATTGCAAATTAAGCATTATGACAACAAGACCTTTTCTTAGTATGGGAAATAGATAAAGTTACATTTAAACAAAATTCATCTAATTCATCCACTGCAAAGCTACAGGATTAAAACATCAAATTGCTACAATTTGGCATATTGGAATTTGACAGCAAGACACTACAGATTAGTATGAGCTCAGTAATCTAATTTATCGCTCACCTTCTCCAAGTCAATCTCAGATGTTAACAAGCATGAAGGTAGTATAGTATTTTATTCTGACACATTTGAAAAAAAATATTTATGATTTTCATATATGAACTTACATCATGTGTGGCAGGTCATTAATGATAGTAACCAAATATTTAAATTAGATGTAACAGGATTTTCAAAGGGTTCCAAGCATCAGAACAGGCTGCAAATGAATTAGCCATTACGTTCCTCTAGATGAGAAAATAAGACTCCATTATGCTCATTCATTCAAATTCTTTATAAATAATATCAAAACTTCTGAAGCATTCACAGTGCTATATTCATGCAGAAAGCACCAGTCTGCAATGCAGTTCCTGAAATTTCCTTCTGCAGGAAATAGAACCTAGCAACGTAATGAAGTGCCTGCTTGGAAGCACTTGTTTCTTCTTTAAAACTAAAGCATGAAAATTGGCAATCCAATCTTGTCCTTGCAGACAACACAAAAAATAGTATGTAGATACATTCTATATGCAAGTATGATTTTATGCATGTCCTTATGCGTGCATGTACATATATATTGACTCTGATGCCATTAACAAGTATGAGGCAGCTACAGAAGACAGCTATAGAACAGTAGTTTTATCACTCTCATGTCATTGGTTTACTGGTAGCTATACTATTTTAGCTGTATCAGGAAACCTTCTAACCAAGCTTACCTAGGGAATAAACTGATTCTGATTTGCCCACTAGATGACAGATCAAAGGATTGAGTATGAGGTATAAACTGATTCTGATTTGCCCACTAGATGACAGATCAAAGGATTGAGTATGAGGTATAAACTGATTCTGATTTGCCCACTAGATGACAGATCAAAGGATTGAGTATGAGGGAATAAACTGATTCTGATTTGCCCACTAGATGACAGATCAAAGGATTGAATATGAGGTATAAACTGATTCTGATTTGCCCACTAGATGACAGATCAAAGGATTGAGTATGAGGTAAAATGGAGCTGATAAATAGGTGAACAATATTGCACATTTAATTATTTGTTTGGCATATTTTATACCTATGACTTTCAAGATGTTGACAGCCTTAGCTAGTCCAGGAAAAAAAATTGTATGTTAAAAAGCAAACTAATCTCATTGCTGGATTGTTCTCATATCTGATGATGTGAGGGAGTGTTCAGCACTCAATTAACAGAAGTTGGTGAACAACCCATCGAGAAGATACCTGTAAGGCAACTAAAGATAGAGGTCAATAAATTTAACTTGAGATGATACCAAGCAGTTAAATCTGGTTCTACAAGGTCCTGATCTTATGCACTGGACCATAAACATATTGACCCAATATTTTCACATCTCATGCTTCTATCAATCCAAGCAGCACTTCTAGGACCTTATAAATCTCCTCGGCTTCGGGATGGAACTTATCACCAGAATAAAACCGGTGAACTTTGCTATCCACCTCAATCCAACTGCATCCAGGCAACTTCTTCCCTCCCCACTCCTTCAACATCTTCCTGACGTTCCCCACCTCTCCCCATTTACCACGTTCACTGTATAAGTTTGCCAACATAACACCATAGTCAACATTATTTGGGTCTATCTCCAGCAGCTTCCTAACTGCCAATTCTGCTAACTCTGTATTCCCATAAATCCTACAGCCATTAAGCAAGGACCCCCACACAACTTCATCAGGCTCGATTCTCATACCCCTCAAAATCTCCATTGCATCTTCAAATCTTCCAGCCCTACAAAGAAGGTCAATGATACACCCATAATGCTCAATCTGGTGTTCGATCTGGTAGTCCTGGCTCATGGAGTTGAAATAAGTGATTCCTTCATCGACCAATCCTCCATGAGTACAAGCATTCAAAAGCCCCACAAATGTGACCTCATCGGGCTTGATGACCTCAAGCTCCATCTCCTTAAATGTCGCAATTGCACTCTCACTATGCCCGTGAAGTGCCAGACAATTGATCATAGAATTCCATGCTGTTAAGCTTTTGTCAGTCAACATACTGAAGATCCACCTCGCTTCCTTCAAGCTCCCACATTTCCCATACATATCAATCAGTGCATTTGAGACAAAGGGACTATGACCAATATGGCTCTTGAAGATATACCCATGCACCCATTTCCCAAGCCGAAGCATGCCAAGGTGACCACAAGCTGAGAGCACGCACGACACAGTTGTCTGATTCGGCCGGGCCCCCTCCAAAACCATTCTCCCGAACAGCGAGAACGCCTCAGAGAAGGACCCGTTCTGGGTGCATCCGGCTATCACCGCATTCCACGATGGCACATCTCTCTCGGGCATCTCCTCGAATAACGCAATGGCATTGCCGATCTTCCCGACCCGCGCGTACCCGGAAATCAAAGCGGTCCAAGAAACCACATTTCTTTCAGGCAATTCATCAAACAGCAGTCTTGCAGTGCCAAGATCTGAGAATCTAGAGTACGCATCTAGGACAGAGGTCTGTACCACGGCGTAACCATCAAAGCCGGTTTTCAGAATACGTGAATGCACCGATCTAACCAAACCAAGACTAGAGGAATCCGAGCAAGCTTTCAAGACATGAGGGTAGATAAATTCGTTGGGGCGAGAGCGGCGGCGGCGGAGCATGAGGTTGAAGAGGTGGAGGGCGGAGGCGGAGTCGGAGTGGGAGGAGTAGGCGGTGAGCAGAGCGGTGTAAAGGTAGACATTGGGGACGCGGAGGTTGTCGAAGATGAGACGGGCGTAGTGGAGGTCGGCGAGGACGAGGGCGCAGAAGCGGACGAGCTTGAAGCAGTAGAATTGAGTCTGGCCATGGCCGCTGGCGATGACGAAGGCTTGGAGTTGCTTGAGATGGCTGAGATTGGCGCATTTGTCCAGGAGGGAAAGGATGCGTTTGTTGAAGGCAGGTTGAGTGCCGGGGTTGGACGGCATCAATATTAGTTACGGGGGTGGCCGTTTAGATTATCCGAACGTTTATAATGAAATGACCTACCTATTCTTACCCCGAAGAAACGCAAAAAAATCTACCTATTTAAAAATACTATAATACAAAAGATAATTATATGATATATTTATGTAAATAGAAACATATTATTATTATAGAAATTTTTTGGATTTATTCAAACACGAGAAATGGAATCAACAATTCCTAGAACCAAACATTGTCTAATTGTCTAAAGGGATTGTATGATTGCATCTAATTACTTTAGATTAGAAATATTAAACTCCACCGATCCTATACCCATTTCATCTTTAGACCTGATTCTAACTGAAGTCGAACTCTCCATGCTCTTTGGAATCTCCACCTCCTTTTTAATTTTGTTATGGTAATGTGAGAAAGCAAGCAACTACTACAATCAAGCAATCTTCCAGACAACCAAACTCCGCATCGCTGGACGCGAGCGTTCATATATACGCATAATAGACTTACCAATACGCCCGTAGTGAAGATATTCCAGAAGGGGCAAATAATCACAATTTACAAAATGAGAAAATTTCACTAAAATCTGGAACAAATTCAAATAATTAAAAATTATTTAAGAATCTAAATAAGTAAAAGAACGTAAGTTTACTATATATTACAGAAATTCCTGTCGATTAAAGCACAAGAGGCAGCACAAAATAATAACAAAAACAACGCTGAACGAGGACGTTTCCTTGTGAGCATCTTGTGTATATGAATCAACATACTCAAGAATTATCGATTATTTTTGTTCTGTCCAATCAGATGAGAATGCTTTCAAGAGGATCATTTGGCTAATGCAAAATCAAAAATAGATCAATATTTTTTTTTTTCGGTTACCTAAAGAATAAAATACATGTTGAATTTCACTGGGTAATATAACTGATCGTTTTAAATTTTACAACAAATATTTTACGAGATTCATTTTAATTCCGCTCATTCATTCACTTCCTCAACAGAAGCTCAATCTCCGATACTAATTCTGCCCATTTTTTTCTAGATATCTCACTTAAAAGGCAATCTTACAGAAAGTCAAAAAAAAAAAAAAATGAAGAATATGCAGGCAACTTTCGGTGATTTCCTGGCAAGCATCAAAAAGTGATAGGACCTCCAAAACACGCAGTCATTAACAAATCCTCTACTTCATTCCTTCTTTTGCCTTTTTCCTCTCTTTTCTTTGTTGCTCTCGTGTACCTGGCAGACAATAGCAACAATCTTAATTAATGGCAACAAGAGCCACATCAATGTAGCGCATCCAGAGAGAGTGAGAGAGACCATACGCTTTTTTTCCTCTCGTTTCTTTCGCTTCCAAGTCTCAGCCAGTCTCCGCGTCTCTCTCTTCCTGTCTACGCTAACACAAACCTGACAGAAATGCAAGAAAGGATGAGAACACCAAAGAATGAAAATCAAACGGCTCTCGGTAAAGAGAAAGTTGGCCAGTTAAAAGCTTTTATATTTACTAGTGAACCATTGACAATTACAACACTGATCAAAATAAAAAGCATGGCAAGCAGTCCATGTGCAAGATTCACCATGAATGAATGTGGCAAAACATTGCAATCATTATAGATGCTAAATAACAAGGATTTCCACACCAATTCCCTGATTTTTTCATTTCATAGATTGAGTGGTAAGTTAAAATTCAGTGATGAGAGACCAATGGAACAATGCTTGCTTAAAGAAACATGCTGATATTAATTAAAGACAGCCAATAACATATCTCCATTCAATTTTTAAGTTATTCCTACTTTATTTCCATGTACCAATAGTTAATTAAAATGACTTAATTCCAAGAAAGATGACTGGGATGTCATCCCTGAGAACAAAGTTTATATAACAGAATTTCTAGTTAATTGCTGAGATTAAAAGATAAGAACATCATAGATTGAAATTTAAATAGAAAAATTAAAATAAAATATCGAGAGAGAGAGAGAGAGAGAGAGCTTTAACGTCATTCTATTCCAACAAAATATAGACAATAAAAGTAGTAGACCCAGTATTGTAGTTTTAAAATAAAATAAAATAAAAACTATCTTGAAGACTGAAGAGAGAGGGACAAGTAAATCTGTTTTGCTTAATGTAGATCATCAGCTCCTGTTTGTCTTAGAGTGTCCTGACATGGAGCAATGACCATGAGCCTATAACAAACCAGTGGAGTTATTATCAGCTGGCCACCAGAGAATGTATTGTCTGGTCATCATGGAATATCAATTGTTATTGAAAATTTCCCAGAATTTCCAAAAAAAGTGCGATATGTATAACAGAAATCATATTTTTACCAGCTGAGACACTTGGGATACCAACGCTAGGCAGCTCTAT